>NW_003852542.1:2134729-2139509 GCF_000181295.1 Otolemur garnettii | reverse complement strand
GCTATTTTTTGGTTGCAGCCGTCATTGTTGTTTGGCGGGCCCGGGCTGGATTCGAACCCGCCACCTTAGGTGTATGTGGCTGGCACCCTAGCCACTTGAGCCACAGGTGCCAAGCCAACTCTTTAGTTTTGACAACTGAATCATGGTAGACTAAGATAGTATGTTAAGGAAAACTTAGCAAAAAGTATATGAGAACTAAACTCTCTGTACTATGTTTGCTATTCTTCTGGAGTCTAAAATTATTCTAAAATAAAAGGTTTAGTAAAAGAAAATAAACAGGTGTGTTATTTATTCCAGGTCTTGCCATAGTCTTCAGTGTAAAAGATACATCATACGTCTCCAGGAGGAGGACTTATATCTTCATCTATTTCATGTTTAAGCCCTGGAAAAAGGTTTAACAACATTACCTGCTCTGGACTTTCATGCACATGATTTACTCCACTCTAGGCAAGAGGCTTTATTATTGTACTTCTATATAAAGTTGGTAATCCAGGCTCCAGAAAAGTAGCCTTTTCTAAGCCACTCAGAGTAAGTAGCAGAGCCAGGTTTCAATTGCAGGTTGTGTTTTTAATACCCTGCCATGCTGATGATATACTAAACAATGAACAGTTACTATTTACAAAGTCCATATCATACAGTACGTACTGGTCTCAGTACTTCATACCTTATTTAATCTTTACCACATAAGAATAAAAACCCGAAAAAAGAAGTTTAAAGAAGCCAACAACTACAAATATTAAAAAGTGTGAGCATTAAATTAGTCTCTCAGAATATTTCCCAAGTACCCACAGGGGCGAGCAGAGCTGAGGAGGGGACTCTATGTCCGGAGGGTGGACAGGCAGCCAGAATCAGCCTGCCAGAGTCTGCTAACATTTTGCTCAATTCTTAAGAATTTTTCCTAAAAAATCACTTACCTATATTTAACTCCAAAACAAATGCACATTTGTTTCACTATAAAATGTTTCAAAATATTTGCCGAGTCAATTTCTTAATTTTTTCCTCAAAACACTTTCAGAAAAGTGACCACTTGAAGCAAAAAGCAGGTGTAGGGGACTCCTTTACAAAGCAGTCCCAGCTGCAGTTCTGTGCAAGAGGCATGGGCTGGGTGCTCACCAGGATCCCTCCCATCCCTAAGAGGTCTGGACCCTGTCCTGTCACTGGCCTGTCCCAAAACACACAGCTTGGTAAAATGTGGTGAAGAGGATCAGGTACTCCAAAGGTTCAGGACATATCTGATGGCCGTGCATGAGAAACATGGCTGAGGAGCTCCTCTCAAGACCCACCCTGCTTACCCACAATCTCTGGGTCCTTCTGGCCAGCTTTCCTGTGCACCATGGTAGGAAATGTGACTGTCAACTTGCTGTTGTGTTCCTTTCGAACAAGTGACCGCCCAGTCCTAAATAGGACAATTGTGATTGAGAAGAGAAAAAAAATCCCAGTAAGACATTTAGCATATCAACTGTCATGTGAGTTGTATTTAACTCACACCAGTTTTGAGCCCAGGGCCTCCTGAAGCTGTGCTCATTGTTTTTACTGTCAATCAGCATATGACCCCCACCTCCTGTTGCCCTGCTCCAGCCACTTGCCCAAGGACACCACATGTGCTGGTCTGTGTTCTCTGATTCTCACAACTTCTGACTGCGCATTTCCCCTTGAATGTTGCCTAAGGGCTCTTTGAATAAAACTGATAAAATAGCACGCAGGGAGGTGACACTGTTGCATATACTCAGGGGGTACATTTCAGAGGTTGTCATCAAGGATCACCCAAGGTCCATTCCAGACACAACTAAGTACTCTTAGAATGACAAAAGACTTAATTCTCAGAAACAAATTCAGTAAGTACACCATGAGTCACATGGCATGTGGTATAAAATTGATTTCTAGTGCTGTGTGAGTTGCACATAACCCATTAACAGAAAGCCATGAAAAATAACAAACTTTTCACTAAATTAAAAAGGATCATTTTGTTTTTAAAGTTTTTATTCTGTTTTCATAATAAAATACTGTGGCCCCAGGACAAATTTTTTTTTAGTGTAGCTGTCAATGTGTTAATAGTAGCTGTAAGTGGCTAGCCAGAGATGCCCCACCCGGGGAAAGGGAAAGGTTACTGATACTCACTTGCAGTGGGGACATCGTTTAGCTGTCATATGTGCCTTCCAGAAGTAAGCAATGAGTCTGCTCCTACTCTCACACACATTTTTTACCTGTTAAAAATAGTCAGAGAACTTGTGAGTGCCATTTTGAGGAGCATCCAATATGTATTCATATTCAATGAATTTTAACTGTAAGAAACAGGGCTCCTTCTTTCTTAAACAAAGTCTTCCACAGAACCCTAACACAGCCCCGCTCTGCTATGAGTGACCTCTTGAAGCCTTAAGTTTCCTCATTTATAGTAGGAAAAAGAACAGTAACCACCTTAGCAAGCTATTGCTACACCTCTCTCAGATGGCCCTACGGGTCTGGTGACAGTAGTTCTAAGCTTGATGCAAATGGGAATCATGTAGGAGCTTCTGTAACCTCTACTTGGGCCCTACCCCAGACCAATTAAATCAGAATCTCCGGTGTAACACCTGGGCATGGGGTGATTCAGATTTCAAGATGAGCACTGTGGGCTAGTTACTCTATCCATCCATTCATTCATTGAGCAGATTAATACTATAATACTTATACAGGTGTCGTAGAGGAGAGGATGGGGTAGCAGTGGTGGAGAAAGTATTGGAGAGAGAAGGAAGAAAAGGATATGATATCATTCTCAAAGTGGATGTTTGCTGGATGCTACACCTAACCCACCTAATGTCACCTAACCTTTTCATTGGTCCTACAGGCAGGCGTTGGAGATGAGGTAATGGACACTTGAGGACAGCTGTGTAATTTGCAAAGTCACAGGCCTCATTAAGAGGTACATTTGAGATTCAAATCTAGGTCAACTCTGGGAAGCCAAAAGTGTAAGTTATGACAGTGTAGAGGAACTGTGACAGTTAGGCTGAGCACAGAGTTTCGGGGGAAGAGAGACAGTGACAACTCACATATGCGCCCTGGGACCCTAGGAGGTTGTTCTGCACAATTTCAGTTGTATATCGTTCTAACTCCTCTTGAATTTCGAAGGCAGAAGGATTAGCATTTTCTTCTAGAAACTGAAAAACAAAGAGGAAAACCATATTACTGCCAGAAAGCAGGAGAGCCTCTTCTTTTCTTTTTCTTTTTCTCTTTCCCAAAATCCATGTTCAAATCTTAAATAGGAGCCTCTTGAAGCATAGAAGAGATTATTTTGAGTGGAATAAAAGAAACCATGTTGGCCGTGTTTGTTGCACTTCCAAAACAGTGAGGCAACATCACTGTTAAAACAATCAAACAAGAAATCTGAGTAAGAACCCCATCTCTACAAAACCCAGAAAACCAGCTGAGTATTGTGGCATGTGCCTGGTAATTCCAGCTACTTGGGAGGCTGAGGCAGGAGGACTGCTTGAGCCCAGGAGTCTAAGGTTGTACCAAGCTATGATGATGCCATTACATCGTAACCTGGGTGCCAGAACAAGACCCTGTCTCAAAAAATAAAATAAAATAAAATAAAACTAGAGAACATCATGCTTCTAATAAGAGTGGGCTAGATTATTCAGGTTCTTCTTGCAAAGAACCAAGACAGTTTAAGATATTTTAAAAATCTGTATGCTTTGAAAAGGTGACAAGACAATGAGGAACAACCTAAAGACACATTGAAGAAGAAACAGGAATCTAGTGAAGACCAAGAGCATGTGAGCCACGTGTGCTCTGACAGAGGGCATCATTCAGTGAAATCCTGTGCCCTTAGGGAAAGACAGCCACGGCACTCCAGTCTGGGCAACATAGCAAGACCCAGTCTCTTAAAAACCCCAAAAGTCTAAAGCTAATGCAAGAAAATCATCACTCCCTATCCCCGACACACACACACAAACAGAGTAAGCTGAAAATCGAAACGTTATACCCTCAGGAATGACCAGCCCTTGTACAATCAATCCCTTGGGCAGTCCAGGGAGCTTTGATCTTTGAAGCTGGACTGTGATAGTCCCAGGGTGGTAGTGCCTCCAAGAAGTAGTAAGAATCCTTCTGGAGAAAGGCAGCATTCATCCTATGCCTCTAATTATTATTCCCATTAAAAATTTTTAAAGTACAGTGGCAAACAAACTGTCAAAAATAAGTACACAAAGAAGCATGGGAAGGGAAGAAGGTTTCTGGGGACATGAAAGGGATCTTATGGAAAATGGTCACTTTGGTTAGTCTATACACATGATTGGAAGCATTTTTGTGAGTATATTTCATGAAAAAAAAATTTCAAGAGAGTAGATGCCCTGAGTAATTTCATGCCAATCAATTTGAAAATTTCAGATGAAACAAATTCCTGAAAAAACATAACTTACTCTGAATAAAAGTTTAAGGAAATTCTTTCTCCCCACCCCCCCAGACAAATTTGACTCTAAGTTAGTTCTGTTCCCCTGGAACTGTGATAAAAGTAGAAATGTCAGTGTGTTATTAGGCAACATTGCTGATGGTAAAAGTGATCCTGATGGGCCAGACTGCCATCTGGACTGACCACTAATGAACTATAAATTTCTGGGAAACCCCAGCTCTGAGCTTCCCTGAGTCCTAACTCAGCATCTCCTTGAGGGTCCCAGGAAGTCTATCTAGCCCATGGAACTGTCACAAAAGATCATCAATTTATTTTTTGGGCTCAGCACTTGTGGCTCAAGTGGCTAAGGCGCCAGCCACATGCACTAAGGTGGCGGGTTCGAATCCAGCCTGGGTC
>NW_003852542.1:2133133-2134368 GCF_000181295.1 Otolemur garnettii | reverse complement strand
TCTATGTCTCCAATCTTCCCCAAACTCTTTCAGAGCATTTTAAAGAGAGAGGAAAAAGAAAGGATTCTGTAATTCATCTTACAAGGCTGGTATGATCTAGATACCCAACTAATCACAGATGCAAAAACCCTGTGCAAAATACTAGGAAATCAAATCCAGCAACATATTAAAAAGGGAGTATATCATAAACAAGTTGGGTTTATCCCAGGAATCCGATATTAGTATAACGTTTGAAAAGAAACAGAGTAACCTCACCTTGTTACCCGGTAAAAAAGGAGACACATTACCTGAAAATTTTAGTAGATACTAAGAAAGTGATAAAATTCAATTTTGGCCATTATAGTAAGATAGGTACGTCCTTAATCTGCTAAAAAAAGACTCAGCTAACACCATACTTAATGGTGAAATATCGAAATGTTTCCCTAGGTTCTTGATATAATTTATTTTCACCAACCTCAAACTTACAAAAAGTTGCAAGTATTTTTTTTTTAAACAAAAGAGCAAATGTTTATTTGGAGTTAGTTTTCTGGTGGGTGGTATTAAGACCCTTCAAGTAGAATTCAGGAGTTCCTGGAGGGCTGCCTGCTGCTGGGGACTGAGCTGTGCAATGCATTCCGTCCATAACCCTCCAGAATTCTGTACTTGGTAAACCACATTAGCCAGATATTTGGCATAAGGACGTTTGTGTTTAAATGCCTCGTGCATTTCTCCTTCTGCAATTATACGGAATATTTTGGGAAGACTGGTATTGTTTGGGCCAAGAACAACTGGGTGATTAGAAGTCAATCTTAACTGTGATATGGTTTTTTTTCATGATTTAAAAATATGGAATGCTTCACGAATTTACGTGTCATTTTTGTGCAGGGGCTTTGCTAATCTTCTCTGTATTATTCTAATTTTAGTATATACATTACTGAAGTGAGCACAGAGTTGCAAGTATTAATACATTTAAAAATCATTTTTTCTTTTGAAACCATTTGCAAGTAAGTTGCTGATCTGATGTTCTATCACTCCCAAATACTTTGGTGAACACTTTTTATAAACAGGGACGCTCTCCAATATGACCATGACACAATCATCAAAAATAGTAAATCAACATTAATAAATTATTACCATCTATCCCGAGACCCCATTCAAGTTTTGCCAATCTCTTAAAAACATACTTCAAGGCTCGGCACCTGTGGCTCAAGCAGCTAAGACGCCAGCCACATACACCTAAGGTGGCGGGTTCGAAT
>NW_003852542.1:2131275-2132925 GCF_000181295.1 Otolemur garnettii | reverse complement strand
TTCAGAGCCACCTGTTACATCATATTTACTGGTCATGTCTTTTTAGTCTCATTCAGTTTAGAATAGTTCTTTTGTCTTTAACTCTGAAGGCACTGAGACTTTTGAAGATTAAAGGCAAGTTTCACAGCAAGTCACTCAATTTGGGTATGTCTGATGCTTCCTCACAATCAGATTTAACTAATGTGTCTTTGGCATGAATATCCAAAAACGATGCTCTGTTCTCACAGCATCATACAAAGTGGCACATGATTTCAATCTGTCCCACCAGGTGATGTTCACTTTGACCAACTGAGTTAGGATGGGACTGCGAGGCTTCTCTAACTGTACAGTTACTGTTCCCAACCTGACCTTAGAAATTAATAAAGATTATGGATGTGTATGTGTGTGTGGGGGGGTATTTTAAAGTGTATTCAAACTGAAAGTTTAAGAAGAAAGAATCACTAGGTTCATTCTTTCATTAGTAACAGTATGAACTCATGGATTTCATGGACTCCTACTTCATGTAACAGGTTATAATTGTTTATTATCATTATTTAGTTTACTCTGATGCTCAATTGTGCCAGATTAGGCCAGTCTGAGCCTTTCACACAGGCTCCTATGTCCTTTTGACATGTCCCATCACTCCTAGAGCATGTTTTAGGCTGTTCTTGTCCTTTCTTGGTGCCAACCCCAGATCAGCCATTTCTCCAAGAAGCCCTTTTAGAGCAGATGAGTATTTAGAAACCAAGCTATGCTCCAAAACCTTCCCAAAGACAGAGCCAGGGGAAAATACACGTGTACACATACACACACACACACTTCACATTGATACTTTCAATTCCATTTTAACTGTACAAGATTAATTTTGTGTTTTTTCTCTTGTGTATTTGCAAGTCTTTGCTGACAGTGTGAAATCTGGCCCCCACTACCCTTAACTTATGTACTTATTCAGTCCCTCTCCCTGTTGTTTCCCCTGTCCCATCTCTGCTGCCATCCACTCCTTTGCACAGACCCCTCTCATCCTTGCTCTACCCATCTAATGTCTTTAAGACTTGGGCTCACCCCCTACACTAGTCCATAGTCCTTGTGGGCCCTCTTCTTGCCATATCTGGGCTCTATCCCACCCATGGCCACCACCTCACCTGCCTTGGGCTTTAATACCCCATGGTGAACCTTTATCTGCAAATGAACATCCTCCTCACACTACTTGAGCTGTGGTGTCTCTTGGGGGGTTCCCATATGTGTAGGAATCCTATCCCCACAGATTCTTTCCTTACCCTGCCAGTGCTCAGACACCATACTGGGACATGCCTCTGTATGGAATCCTACCTTGCTGTAAGCATCTAATGTCTTTAGAAATGAAGTACCCAGGAAAGGGGAATGGAAGGAGAAAGGGGAACACTTACTCTTTGTAACAAGAAATATTAGTAATATTTTGATATACCAATAGCACCAGAAAACATGAAGTAAATATTAATTGAGAAGAAAAATATTTCTTTACATTAGAGAGATCTAATGATCACGACTTTATCCAAAAGTAACAAGCCGGCTCGGCACCTGTGGCTCAAGCAGCTAAGGCACCAGCCATGTACACCTAAGCAGGAGGGTTTGAATCCAGCCCGGCCTGCCAAACAATGATGGCTGCAACCAAAAAATAGCCAGGTGTTGTGG
>NW_003852542.1:2114440-2131034 GCF_000181295.1 Otolemur garnettii | reverse complement strand
AAAAAAAAAAAAAAAGGTAACAAGCCAAGGCCAGGCATGGTGGGTCGCATGAGCTCACCAGTTTGAGACCAGCCTAAGCAAGAGTGAGACCCCATCTTTACTATAAATGAAAAGCTGAGGCAAGAGAATCACTTAAGCTGAAGAGTTTGAGGTTGCTGTGAGCTATGACACCATGGTACTCTACCAAAGGCAACAAAGTAAGAACGTATCAAAAAAAAAAAAAAAAAAAAGTAACCAGCCAGAGCAATTAAGCAAGAGAAAGAAATAAAGGGCAGCCAAATTGTCCTTGTTTGCAGATGACATGAACTCATATGCAGAAAGAAACAAGGATTCTACAAAAAAAACTTTAGAACTGATTAACAAATTCAATAAAAGTTGCAGGATACAAAATCAACATACAAAAATCAGTAGCAGTTCTATACACAAAAACAAACTAGTTGAAAAAGTAATTAAAAAGGCAACCCAATTTTAAAAAATCTAAGAATATAATTACCCAAGGAGATGAAAGATCTCTATAAGGAAAACCACACTGATGAAAGAAATTGAAGAAGACACAAACAAATGGAAAAACATGTTCATAGTCTGGAGTATGTCAGAAGAGTAAATATTGTTATAATTACCAGATTATTCAAAACAATCTATAGATTCAATGCAATCCCTATCAAGATATCAATAATATTTTTCATAGAAATAGAAAAAAATGATCCATATCAATGACATTCTACACAGGAAGAGAAAGAAAAAACACTCTTAAAATTTGTATGTAACTGTAAAAGATCCCAAATAGCCAAAACAATACTGAACAAAAAGAACAAAGTTGGAGGCATCACACTTCCAGACCTCAAAAATACATTACAAAGGTACAGGAACCAAAATAGAACAGTACTGGCATAAAAAATAGGCACATCCTCTTCTTTCATAGGGACAAAGAGGGCCATTTCTTGTCCATGATCCTGTATTTTGCTCTGTAAACCTATCTTTCTCTTCCTCAATAAACTCTGCTTCATGCTTAAAAAAAACCCAGACACATAGACCAGTGGAACAGAACAGAGAACCTAGAAATAGACCACATATTTATAGCCAACAGATTTTTAATAAAGGTATAAAGAACAGATTTTGGGGAAAGGATACTCTGTTCAATAAATGGTGCTGGGCTAGGCCGGATGCGGTGGTTCACACCTGTAATCCCAGCACTCTGGGAGGCTGAGGCAGGTGGATTGCTTGAGCTCAGGAGTTCGAGACCAGACTGGGCAAGAGTGAGACCCTGTCTCTAAAAATAGCTGGGCACTGTGGTGGTTGCTTATAGTTTCAGCTACTTGGGGGGCTGAGGCAAGAGGATCACTTGAGCCCTAAGAGTTTGAGGTTGCTGTGAGCTCTGACACCATAAGGGCAGCAAAGTGAGACTGTGTCTCAAAAAAAAAAAAAAGGTGCTGGGAAAGTTGGATATCCATACTCAGGACAATAAAACAAGACCCTCACCTTTCATCCTATATAAAAATCAACTCAAAGTAGATCAAAGATCCAAATGTAAGAACTGAAACTATAAAACTACTATAAGAAAACATAGGGAAAATGCTTCAGGACCTTGGTCTGGAAAAAGATTTTATGAATAAGATCTCAAAAGCACAGACAACAAAAACAAAAATAAATAAGTAAAATTATATAACTAAAAAGCTTCTGTGTTAGAACTTAATACTTCTGTTGTGAAAAAGGATTGACATAACCAAGTTCAAAAGGGGGGTGGTGTGGAAAGGTGGTGTTAAATTTAGAGATTATAACAAGTTTGTTGAATTTCATTAATTAATTAAATAGTAATTGATGGCCTAATTTAAAAAAAGAACTAAAAAGCTTCTGTATAGGAAAGGAAACAATCAACAGGGTGAAAAGATAACCTACAAAATGGGAAAAAGTATGCACAAACAATTCATCTGACAAGGGTTTAACATCCAGAATATACAAGGAACTCAAACATCTTGAGAGCAAAATAAAAATCCAATTTAAAAATGGACAAATGAGCTGAACAGACATTTCTCAAAAGAAATACAAATAGCCAAACAAAAATGTAAAAGAAAGCTCAATATTACTAATACTTAGGGAAATGCAAATCAAAACCACAGTAAGCTGTCAGCTCACCCTAGTAAGGATGACTATTATCAAAAAGACAAAAAAATAATAAAATCGGGCAAGGATGCACTGTTGGTGGGAACGTAAACTAATACAGCCATTATGGAGGTTCCTCAAAAACCTCCAAGTAGAAAACCCATATGATCCATCAATCCTACTACTGGGATCTAAAGAAAAAGAAATCACTGTGTCAAAGATATACTTGCACCCGCATATTTATTGCAGCACTATTCACAGTAGCCAAGATAGGGAATCAACTTAGGATTCTAATAGATGAATGAATAATGAAAATGTGGTATATATCCACAATGGAATATTTTTTAGCCATAAAAAAGAAGGAAATCCTATCATTTGCAACAACATGGATGGAACTGGAGACCATTACATTAAGTGAAATAAGCCAGACATAGAAACTTAAATACTCCACATTCCCACTCATATGTGGAAGCCAAAACAAACAAAAAAAAGTAACCTCACAGAAGGAAAAGTAGAATAGAAGATACTAAAGGCACAGAAGCTTAGAGGGAAGGATAAGAGGAGATATTTGTTAAAGGACACAAAATTACAGTTAGGTAAAAAATGTTCTCTAGCACTGTAGAGTAACTGTGGCCTAATAATACTACACAGTTTCAACTAGCTAGAAAAAAGATACAATGTTTCCAATGCAAAGAAATGAAAATGTTTGAGCTGATGGATATGCTAATTACTCCATCTGACTACCACACATTATCTGCATCACACCACCACTACATATCCCATAATATGTATAATTATTATATAGCAATAAAAAAAACCCAAAAGAAGTAACCAAATTTAGCATTACTAACAGCAGAACAAGCTGAGACCATGAGCTTCTAAGATGATTATTACAAAGTATCTTATATAATATAGGCTGTATTGTCAAAATGAGAAAAAAAATCAGACAAATCCAGAATGTGAGAAATCCTATAATACAACTAGCCCTGAGTCTACAAAAAACTCAATATCATGAAAAAGAATGTTCTTTGTTTTTTTGAGACACAATCTCACTCTGTCACCCCAGCTGGAGGGCAGTGGCATCACCATAGCACACAGCAACCTCAAATTCCTAGGCTAAAGTGATCTTCCTGCTTTAGTCCCCCAAGTAGCTGGGACTATAGGTGCCCACCACCATGCCTAGCTAATTTTTTTAGTTTTTGTAGATACAAGTGTCTCAGTTTCACTCTTATGCAGGCTGGTCTCAAACTTTTGACCTTAAGCAACCCTTCTGCTTTGGCCTCCTAGAATGCAAGGATTACAGGCGTGAGTCACCCATGCCCAGCCGAAAAAAATTTTCTACATTAAAATGTTCTATAATAAAATAGACCAAAGAGATGCAACAATCAAAAGCAATCCATAAACCTTGATTGAATATTGGTCCAGCAATAAAAAGCTCATTAATGAATAAAATGGTATTTCACTGTTGTTTTCAATAACATTTCTTCAATTATTCTTCAAACTTCACATTTTCACATCTAGCTATTGGTATCCAGTTATGAGATAAAGGTCAAACTTAGAATAGTAAGTAAGGACAACATATAAACACCTCTTGTTCCCTATCACTTCGGCTTTCCTGATTTCTGTGACCTGTTACATACTCACCCTGTTCAGAATTTGCTCAAGCTCGTAGACTGCTTGTAGGGCCCCAACTTCCAGAACCTTTAGTTGGCAGACTAAGAGGTGAATCACAGCCCGGGGACAAGTCAGCATGTGGCAGTTTAAACAAGAGCCCCGGAGCAGCAGGTAGAGTTTCTAAAGAGAGGGGAAACAAACAAACAAACAGGATATTAAAAAGAAACATAGTAGTCAAGATGGTTTTCTGTATACTCCCAAGTTTTATCTTTATGTAGTTAGGGTACTCTTTAAGAATTTTGCCCCCCAGAAGTGCATTAATGTACATAGTTACCATTCAATAAAAAAAAAAAAAAATTAAAAAAAAAAAGAATTTTGCTTCACTCTATGTACTTAGAAAGGCCTTTACAACCCTAAAAACTAAATAAACGTTGCTCTCTACCTTTTTTTTTTTTTTTAAGATATAGGTCTCACTCTGTCACCCAGACTAGAGTGCACAGTCATAGGTTACTGCAACCTTGAACTCCTGGGCTCAAGCAATGCCTAAACCTTCTGGGTAGCTGGGACTACAGGCATTTGTCGCCATGCCAAGCTAATTTTAAAAATTATTTTTTGTAGAGAAAAGGTCTCACTATGTTGCTTAGTGAGACTTGAACTCAAGGCCCGGCCTCAAAAAATCCTTCCACCTCAGCCTTCCAAAGTGCTAAGATTATAGGCATGAGGCACCACATAGTTTCATTTTAATTCATTAAAATTTAAAATTTATTTTGCACATATGACCTGAAGTAGGGGACTATCTTTATTTTATTTCAATTCTTTCTTTAATATGGTTAACAGACAAAAATCATGTCTATGTATACCATCATCTGTGTAGCTTTAAAAAGTCTTGGCAGTTAGGTTAGCTGATACAGAAAGCTGAACATGTAGGACTCTGGACAGCCGCTTCATTCTGACTTTACTGTTAGGCTTTCTGTGGCTTTGCTTCTCCTCTGTTACCAAGCAAGAGCTCATGAATTCTCCTGAAAGGATCAGGGAGGCCTTGAGAACTTCTAAATTCCCTATATTATCAGGGAGGTGCCATCTAGGTCTAAGATGAGCACAAAGCCCCTGAAACAAAAGGTACTGGGGATGAATCTGAACACTTTCCCCACTCCCTACATGGTTAGAACCAAGAAAGCTATGGCTTTTTCAACTGGAATAAAACAGAAATTCATTTAGGGTAAGGGGAAGTTATATCTGGCACTTCAATAATTTGAATCTTATTCTACAGGTAAAGAACCCTTCAACTCCAAGTATTTGCAACTTAACCTTCTTAAATGACTCAGGCAATGCTCATGCATCCCACAAGCAGCCCTTAGACCCATCCATGCAAGGAGGCACTTACATCAAAGAGGAGAGGATTGTACACTGTGAGCGGGAGTTCAATGTGGCCCAGGTGCCCTGAGCAGTTGCTGAAGTCCTGGACGCAGGTGGAGCACACCTCTTTGGAATCCGCAGGGCCCAAAGCTAAATCATACAGGCCGTTTGCTGATGGGTTCCCCAAGCTGTCCAGGTACCGAGGATTTGTAATAGACTTAACACTTAATTTCCTAAAAAGATAAACGAGACCCAAGGAAAACTAAGGTTACCAACCTTCCTGGTATCTCCTTTTCTGGCACTTATAAACTGTAGTCAAGTGATTATTTAATGTTTGTTTGCTCAGACACACTGACAGCTCAAGAGGGGCATCTCTGCCTGCTTTGCTAACCACTGCTCCCCAACACTTAACACATAGCAGGTGTCCTGTGGTTAATAAACACACATGTTCTAAATGAGTATGAGAGTAAAATCTCCAAAAAAGAAGATTTAAAGCAAAACTTGCATTGAATATATTGGGAGACTGTTTCTAAAAAGGAGTTAAACTTCTACTCTATACTGAATGCAGGCAGCACTGTTTAATCTTGGTCTTAACTCTCAGAGATGGACATCACTACATGCATTTTTCAGAGTAGGAAACCTAGGCTCAGAGCAGTTAGGTGATTTAAGACAGGTAACACAACCAGAATGTGGGAGAGGCAGGATATGAACCAGATCTATTCCAAAGCCTACACAGTTCAATCAAGGGAATGTGATACAATAATCCCTGCATGTACGAATAGTAAATTCAAGAAAATTGGACACAGATATTCAAATCTTTGAGGAATATAACTTACTTTATAAAAGGTTTCGTCACATTTTATGTTTTGTTTAACAGGAACTTCTACTGGCGCTTAAAAACTACTTCTACAAAGCCAACTTTCTTTTATGATTTTTTTTTTTTTTTTTTTTTGAGACAGAGCCTCAAGCTGTCCCCCTGGGTAGAGTGCCGTGGCATCACAGCTCACAGCAACCTCCAACTCCTGGGCTCAAGCGAGTCTCCTGCCTCTGCCTCCCAAGTAGCTGGGACCACAGGCGCCCACCACAACGCCCGGCCATTTTTTGGTTGCAGCCGTCATTGTTGTTTGGCGGGTCCGGGCTGGGGATTCGAACCCGCCACCTTAGGTGTACGTGGCTGGCGCCTTAGCCGGTTGAGCCACAGGTGCCGAGCCTCTTTTATGATTTAAATGAAAATAAAGGACAAGTAAAACCTGGAAGCAGGCTTAGCTGGGGAAGGATGCCTACTACTGCTGTAAACATTCCCTTCAATGAGAGTCAAGTTCCTCATGAATGGAATAAAGAACTAAGCTGTTTAGATCTGGAAGACTGTAAGTTGCATGGCCAGTGTCACTCTGAAGTATCTTTTTAAGACCTTACTTTCAATTCTTTGGGTATAAAACAAGTAGAATTGCTGGATCATATGGTAAATTTTGTATTTAATTTTTTTAAAGAATTGCCATACTGTTTTCCACAGTGGTTGCATCATTTTTACATTCCTACCACCAATGTACAAGGGTTCTACTATCTCCACATCCTGCCCAACACTTGTTATTCTCTGTTTTGATAGTAGCTGTCTTAATGGATTTGAGGTGGTATCTCACTATGGTTTTTATTTGCTTTTCCCTAATGATTAGTGATGTTGAGCATCTTCTCATGTAGTTATTGGCCAACTGCATGTCTTCTCTGGAAAAATGTCTACTTAAGTCCTTTGTTTTTAAATTGAGTTTTTTTTTTTGAGACAGAGCCTCAAGCTATCACCCTGGGTACAGTGTTATGGCGTTACAGCTCATAGTAACCTCCAACTCCTAGGCTCAAGCGAGTCTCCTGCCTCCACCTCCCAAAGAAGCTGGGACTACAGGTGCCCACCACAACGTCTGGCTATTTTTTCGTTGTAGCCATCATTGTTGTTTGGCGGGCCTGGGCTGGATTCAAACCCGCCAGCTCAGGTGTATGTGGCTAGAGCCTTGGCCGCTTGAGCCAATTGAGTTGTTTTTATAGTTGAGTTATAGGAGTTCTTTAAGTGTTTTGAATATCAATCCTTTAGCAGTTTTATGATGTGCAAATATTTTCTCTCATCCCATGGGTTGCCTTTTCATTTTATTAAGTCCTTTGATAACTACTAAACATATTTTCTCACCTGAAGTTTGAGCATTGCAGCAGCTCTTTTAGTATGATTAGAAGACAACATAGATAAAATATAGTGCCTGAAACGAAGTTCCTTTCTCTTTGCTAACGTAGAAGAGAAAGTCCCTCTCATCATGATAGAGTTAGTGAAGGGTGAAGAGGAGAGGCAATCAGTAAGAATTCTACTGGACAGTACTGAATTTGAGACCAACAGAATTAAGTTTGAGGATGACCCCTGCTATTTCCTAGAGAGACATTTTATTCTCTGGGCCTGAATTTCCTTTCCTATAACTGGAGGTACTATGGTGGTGGTGTAGGAAGGACTGAACATGCCAAGTGCTAAGCAGATAGCTCCTTCGTCCATCTAGTGACATACTACTGAGTGCTTACTATGTGCCAGATATAGTTTTAGGTGTCAAGGAAACCGAAAAGAATCCTACTGAAGAAGGGGAAACACACCACGAACAAAATAAATAAGTATATGGCCAATGCCATGAAGAAAAATAAAGTAGGGAAGAGGAAGAATGATAGGGTGATCCAGTGGTCAGAAAAATGGCTCAGCGCCCGTAGCACAGTGGTTACAGGGCTAGGCACATACACCCTGGGAGCCAGGTTCAAATCCAGCCCAGGCCAGCTAAACAATGATGCAATAAAAAATAGCCAGGCATTGTGGCGGGTGCTTGTAGTCCCAGCTACCTGGGAGGTTGAGGCAAGAGAATCACTTAAGCCCAAGAGTTTGAAGTTGCTGTGAGCTGTGATGCCACAGCACTCTACCAAGGGCAACATAGTGAGACTCTGTCTCAAAAAAAACAAAAACAAAACAAATAAACAAAAAGGCAACATTAAGCAGACACTTGCGCAAAGGCCTGAACAAGGTGTGAGAGCAAGCCACCCAGTCTCTTGGGCAGAGGGCTTCACAGGAGAAAGAAGCAGAGAGGGCCAAGGTCCTGAGGTAAGTGGGTGCCTGCAGTAATGTGGTACCAGCAAAGAAGCCAGAGGGTAACAGGAATAAAGGTGAGGTCACAGAGGTAACAGGTGCCACAAATGTCCCTTCCAAGCCATTTTAAAGACTTGGCTTTACTCTGAGTGAGATGAGAAACTATTAGAACTGAGAATGGTAATAGGTAGCAGAATTACAGAAGCTTCTCAACAAAGAGACCTAAAATGTTAGTGGCAGGTATAAATTTGCTCATGCTGGCTGGTCCAGTGGCTCATGCTTGCAATCCCAGCACTTTGGGAACAAAAGGCAAACAGCTTACTTGAGACCAGAAGTTCAAGACCAGTCTGAGCAACAAATCTCTCCAAAAAATAAAAAAAATTAGCCAGGCATCCTATAACATTTGCAGTCCTAGCTACTAAGGAGGCTGATGTGGGAGAATCACTTGAGTCAAGGTTACAAGGAGCTATGACCACAATACTGTATATACTCTAGCCTGGGTGACAGAGTAAGACTCTCTTAAAAAAAAAAAAAAAATGGCTCATGCTGTCCCTTGTTTGAAACTCCACAACTATCTTTTTTTTTTTTAGACAGAGCCTCAAGCTATCCCCCTGGGTAGAGTGCCATAACATCACAGCTCACAGCAACCTCCAAATTCTGAGCTCAAGCAAGTCTCCTGCCTCAGCCTCCCAAGTAGCTGGGACCCTACGCACCTGCCACAACACCCGGCTATTTTTGGTTGTAGCCGTCATTGTTGTTTGGCAGGCCCAGGCTGGATTTGAACCCGCCACCTTAGGTGTATGTGGCTGGCGCCTTAGCCACTTGAGCCTCAGGCGCCAAGCCTCCACAACTATCTCTTAAAAAATTCAGGCAACCTAAAACATTTTTGCTTTTGGCTTATGGCAGGTGATGATATAATGTGAATTTCTGGAATAGCACGTTGTTACCATTGATACCAGAGATTTGGCTTAGAAGTTTATTCACACATTTATACATACAAGAAACTCAGGGCTAGTGGAGGAAGACAAATACACACAAGCACAGAAAGTAAGAAGGCACCATGACAGACAACTGTACTATGTGCAAAAAGACCTCAAAAAACTAGGGACATTGACTGAGCCTTCTGGTGTGCATGTTGAGCGGTTAACAGAGGGAAATAGGTCACTCAGGCAGAAAGGACATTTGGAAGTACTCTGAAGAAAGGCCCAGATGTTGAAACATGATGGCAGTTTCTGGGATGTGCAAACGGTTCAACAGGGCTAGAGAAAGAGTGATCACATGGCTAAAATCAGCACTGGCCTCATCATGGGAGACTCTGTAGGCTATGCTAAGAAAGTATCTTTTATCTGAGGGAAATGGAGGTGCTTTTCAGAGTTTTAAGGGTGACAGTACCATGATTATGTTTACACTTTGGAAAGTAATTTTGACAGAGGTGAGGAGAATGGACAGGTGTAAGAAAGGTGTAAGGAAAAGACAATTCAAACATAAGATAAATGTTGGATCTATCACAGTAGCAATTGGGATAAAAAGCAGGGTACAGAATAAATAGGTACGTAGGTGAGACACAGTAAGAGGTCCATAAATAAATTAGGTGTCAGGAGAGAGGTCTAGAATTATTTCCCCATTTCTAGTGACTTGTGCAATAGGCTAGGTACAATATTTTAGAGGGGCATAAGACAATAAGGTCTTGGAAGAGAAAAGTTGCAAAAGGGTGTGGTAAAGACTCAAATGCTGCCATCAACAAAATGAGGACTAGGAAGAGTTTCCTTAACTTACTAACTAGGCGTAAACCATAGCAGGGTCCCAACAAAAAGAAATTACTGCCTGAACTGAGGCTAGAGGATGATCATTTTACGGACAAGAGGAAACTAATTACGTGCTTAATTAACCGTGTCAAGGACATTACTGTAACTCCCAAACGCTCGCTAATTAAGGAGAAAGCTGGCAGATGATAACGCAACAAACCAGGACTTCCTTCTAATCCCGCCAGATTCTAGGCAGTATACGTCGGCTCAGGAACGCTCCCAGAACTACGGATCCCAGCAGGATATGCGCCAGACAACCGTGGACGCAGAAGACAGGCTGGACCGAAAGCTTCTGGGAACCGTAGTTCATGGCGCCGACCCCCAAATCCGAGCTGTGCATGCTTCCCACCAACTCCTTACTTGAGCTCTTCAGCCGAATACATCCCGAAGGAAATGCCCTGCAGCCGCCGCCAGGGCATGTTCTTGGAGCCCAACATTCTGTAGGTCAGTTTTGAGCTCCGACACCTAAAGAGACGTTACTGTTATCACCAGCAAATTCCTAACTAAACCTTAAGCCAGGAGCCACCATGTGATTCAAACTGCGCTTGCGCGCGGGAATCGCTCACTGGAATGAGATTTACGTGGACGACATCATTGTTGCTGGAGGGAGGAAGGAAAATAGTGGTACGATTCTCAATTCGCCCTCTCCGAACACAATCAAAAATATATAAGACATGAAAATAATTCTGTAGAAAAGTTTCTTCGAGGCAGGTGACGCGTATTAAGCGTTCACCTTCTGTCATAAATTCTTTCCAATCAAGAGCGTGCACCCTCCAATTTCAGGATTGCTCCCATCTTGTTTCGCCTCAGCCAATAGCTGAGCCGGCCCCGCCCCCTACGCTTTCCAGAAGGTCGGAGGCGTGCTTTCCCAACATGCTCTGCGAAGAAGTGAAAGATGGCGGCGTCTGTTAGCTTCAGCATCCGCAGCAGGCTTTTCCTGTCATTGAAGGGTCAACGGGCAGGACTTTGTGAACAAATATCAAGTTTCAGGTAAGAGAGAAACTGGAGACACCCACGAAGAAGATCGCAGAGTCAATTTATTCCTATGCTTCCCTGAGAACTGTGGGACTTGGTACACTGGAGTCGTTTGCGCATGCGTGCTCTTTCGGTCGCGTGCACCGAACCCCAGACACGCGGAGCTGGTGCTTTCAAATAGAGTGCGAAACGCATTTGTTCTTTAGGGAGATTATTTGTTCATCGTGTGCAATACTCTGGAATCATAAACTTGCATTCCAATGAGGCTGGGTGTTAGCAATCCTGCTACGAATTTAAAAAAGAAAAAATAATATGTTTTGTTCTTACTCAATTTAATGCAACCAGAACTCCTGCGATTTTCCCAAATAACAAGCAGCCTATGATCGCCACTGTGTGCTGCTCAGTGCAACGGAGACTTTGGCCTAAGAAATTAGAAGGTTTACATAAAAGCAGAAAAGCCTCAAAGATCTGACTACATTCTTTGAATCTGTGAGTTGTAACTTGGGTTACCTGTTTATGTAATTTTTCTCATTCAGTGCAAACAGTGGCATTGAGGCAGTATGAGAGGCCCTAATAAGGAGCGAAAATGTGAGACAAACGTAATGTTATCTTTACTCTTAGCCCATTCCTTAGTTGGGTGATAGACAAATTTTCGTATTTGTGTACTAGAGCTGGTAATAACCATGGGAAAAATTTATGAGGAATAAGTGAGGTATGTAACTTACAACGTTTATTTTAACATACTTGGAGAAAACACTCTTATCTGGTATTGGAAAAGCCATTATGTTGTCATTCAATCACAGGCCTCCTTTTCCTTGGTAGTGACTGTTTTTGGCATATTTCTACCCATTCTCTTTGCCTGACTCCCATATCTGTGTTTAGCGTCAAGACGATTCATAACTTGAAAGAGTTGGTTTCTGTGAGTTTAGTATCACTACATGCCTGCGATCCCATCTGCTAATGTGGCTGAGGTGGGAGAATCCCTGGAGGCCAGGAATTCCTAGATCAGCCTGAGCAACTTAGTGAGACCCTGTCTCAAGAAAAAAAAAAGAAAGCTGATTTCTATTCTGAAATGGTTTTAGCAGAGAGAGATATTTATTTTATTATTATTATTATTATTATTTTTTTTTTTTGAGACAGAGCCTCAAGCTGTCGCTCTGGGTAGAGTGCTCTGGTATCACAGCTCACAGCAACCTCCAACTCCTGAGCTCAAGCAAGTCTCGTGCCTCAGCCTCGCAAGTAGCTGGGACCACAGGCGCCCAACACAACACCCGGCTGTTTTTTGGTTGCAGCCGTCATTGTTGTTTGGTGGTGGGCCCAGGCTAGATTTGAACTGCCACCTTAGATGTATGTGGCTGGCACCTTAGCTGCTTGAGCCACAGGCGCTGAGCCGAGATATTTATTTTAAACTGATGCCTGACTAGCCCACTGGTGGAAAAAGTATTTTTCTGCGTATTCACTCCTTGATACTGATGCCATTTAGGAAGGGGAAATAATGTTAATCGTGTACATCATCTGTATGGTGTGTTCACTTTGTTTTTAATGTGATCAGAATATTTTAAACAGTCGTGGCTGGGAGTGGTGGCTCACACCTGTAATCTTGGTACTTTGGGAAGCTAAGGGAGGATGAATGCTTGAGACCATGAATTCAAGACCAGCCTAAGCAAGAACGATAGTACAAAAAGTAGAGTCAAGTAGTGTGCAGTAGTGTGCACCTATAGTCCACGCTGCTTGGGAGGCTAAGATAGGAGAATCATTTGCAGCGAATTAGGATGATGCCAGGGCACTCTAGCCCAGGCAACAGAGTGAGACCCAGTCTTCCCCCAAAACAAAAAGCAAAACCACCCTTCCCTCCCCAAAGCAGAAAACTCAGTTGCTAAGTTGTGACCTGGCTCTAGCTCTATGCTGCAGTGGATAATACATTGGATTTCTAAAATTCAGTGGGGGACCAAAATGATTCAGTATTTTGGATGAAAAATAACTTCATGCTTGAGCCTCTGACAATGGTAGATATCAGCAGTTCCAAGTCTAAATTAGGCTGTATATATTTGGTACATCCTTGATTGTAGAAAGACACATTGGTCATTAGTTTTTTCATAATTACATTAGGTGAGGTAAGTCTTTACCATGATATGAAAGGCTCACTGAATTGTTGACCTCAGAGAGTTCTGGGTTTTTTCTTTTTTCCTTTCCTTTTGGTTTTTTGTTGTTGTTGTTGTTGTTGTTGTTGTTGTTGTTGTTTTGAGACAGAGTCTCACTCTGTCATCTTAGGTAGAGTACCCTGGCATCATTCCCAGCAAACTCAAACTCTTGGGCTCAGGCAGCCCTCTTGCCTCAGTTTCCCTGGTAGCTAGGACTACCGGTGCCTACCATAACACCTAGCTATTTTTAGAAACAGGATCTTGCACTTGCTCAGGCTGGTCTTGAACGCTTGACTTTAGTTCACGCACTTTGGCCTCCCAGAGTGCTAAGATTATAGCCACCTGACCCCCCCCCCCTTTTGAAGAGAAACATTTTTATAGTACCTAGTAACCTTTTCTTTTTTTTATGAATTTATGCTATAAATTCATAGGGAATAGGTTCTAGCTCCTTAGGCCCCTCTCTATTGCTTCTTATAAAGTGTGCTTCTCTGGGTGGAGCGGGCTGGCACTTAAGTGGAACCCAGGTATCTTTCTATCTGGCTTCCTTTTTCCCGGTCATTTTCCTTCACATCTTTCAGGAAGCTGTCTTACCTCTTAGAATGTTTAATATCCTCAACATGCACATTAATCCTCTTGGCAATAATCTTGCCTCTAACTTTGTTTACAATGGTGCTACCAGAATGCTGAGTATCACTGTAGACTCTTCCAGTTTTGCCATGGTAACAAATGTGTGACATGCCTTTTTGAAAAGTACCCATGCCCTTGATATCTGCAGTATCACCTTTCTTGTAAACTCTCATGTATGTTGCCAAAAGAACAACTCCATACTTTCTAAAAGGCCTAGAGAACTTGTATGGGTGCCTCTTTCCTTTGTGTTTGTCCAGCGAGTTACTAGAAGATGGTGGCACCAGCCAAAAGGTGGCACCAGCCTAAAACTCAAAGAGTTTTAGGTTCCCAACGTTGAATTTCTTGCATTTCAAACCAAATATTCAGATTGTTGAAATGCCGTTATGTAAGGGTTAACAACTATTTTACAGCACATTCAAGTGAAAGTGCATCTTAGAAGGAGGCTCCTAACGACCTTGCTAATTAAGAAAAACTATACAAAAGACCAGAGGCGATTTAACACGTGCACACATTCCAAAAAATTTTACTCATATCACTCTCCACCTTCTTTCTACTTCATCCTCACAATACTAGCCTATCACAAACCAAGACTACATACACAACCAAATCTAAAAGTACCCCTCATTCCCCCACTAACAAAACCTATATAAACCCCTACCTATTACAATAAACAGCTTCGGCTCAGTCCCTTTCCCAATGTGTCTGTCTTTGTCTTATTTGTCTTTTCCTTTCATCCGACTCCCTAAACCGCAGCCGCCCGCCAGGCAGGCGGGCGGCACCGTTAAAAATTTCCTTTTCTTCTGATTCCATGTAAAGATGGCTGCTTCAAAAAATTTTGAACATCTTGTGTCCATATTTCATATTCATTGAATTTGCTGTATAGTCCATGTCGTCTTAGCATACGTTTACATGAGTTATCTAATCAGCTACTCCATGATAATTGGAAAGTTTGGGCTCAAAATGCACATAGGTGGAGGTGAGCTGGGTACTTTATTAGTGAGCATTAGCTTTAGGACTTTTATTTTTTGCAGATTTTATTCTGGAAGTGCAACCCTCCCAAAGATTGAAGGAACTGATGTAACAAGTATGTATAAAAAAGTTATTGAAATAATTTCAATTTTATGTCAACACATTGTATTTATTCTATTATAGTTGTTAAATTAGGAAACTGATCCATGTTGTTATTTTTCACGTTAAGGGATTGAAGAAGTGGTTATTCCCAGAAAGAAATCTTGGTAAGTAGTCTATCAATGTTCATTCAGTAAGTGGTTGAGTGCTAATTATGAGGGAGACATAAAGGAATGCAAGGAGTCAGTGACAGGCAATCCACCCACCTCAGCCTCCCAAGTGCTGGGATTACAGGCATGAGCCACCCCACCTGGCCACCTTTTTCTAATAGTCCAGTGAAGATTTCTACCCAAAGGTGTGGTGGATAGCTGGCCTGCAATTCTTACCATAAATTTATGTATGGTTGAGAGGTTCTAAACCAAAGGACTATATCAGAGTCATCTGGAAAGTTCAGTAAGGGTGCACATGACAGTCATCTGTGGACCTTGGAAGCTGTGATGTAGTAGGTCCAGAGTATAGCCTGTTATTCTCATATAACTGGATTAAGAGCCACCAATTTAGAGAGTAAAGGCAAAAGTAGTCCAGAAAGCGGTAGTGGAGAGGATTAGAGGATAGAGGAATGAGTTTTTTTATTTGTTTGTTTTTTGAGTCACCCTTGGTAAAGTGCCGTGGTATCACCACAGCTCACAGCAACCTCCAACTCTTGGGCTTACGCAATTCTCTTGCCTCTGCCTCCCAGTTAGCTGGGACTACAGGTGCCCGCCACAATGCCCGGCTATTTTGTTGTTGTTGTTGTTGTTTAGCAGGCCCTGGCTGGGTTTGAACCCACTAGCCCTGGTGCATGTAGCTGGCACCCTAACCACTGAGTTTGGGTGCTGAGCTGAGCAAGATAGTTTTATGAGGTGAGGACGGCAATGACTAGCCCTAGGTTGATGGTGTTAGGGACCAGCCCAGAATAGGTAGGCAAAGCAAAGAGGAACATGTACTAATTACCTTAGGCAAAAGGACTAGACAGTTTTCTCATTTTCTAACTTATTCTAGTGACTTTGAGAGATAAAAACTGGCTGTAGGTGTGACCTGAAGTTTGTCATTAGCTAATACACTGAGAGTAGAATCATGTGTTCATTTCGTGACTGTTAAGAGCTCTGAAGAGGGTTAACTTGTGATTGTTATTCTTAGGGATAAAGTGGCCGTTCTTCAGGCACTTGCTTCCACAGTAAACAGGGTAAGTAAGATTTTCTATAGGTTTTTAATTTGGCTGATAACACATTAATGTTCATCTCTGTTTAATATTCAGAATAAAACTGTTGTGGATCTGGAAAGTCTCTTTAAAATTACCTAATCCAGTTGCTTCATTTGACAAATAAGGAAGCTAAGGTTTTTTAAGTGACTAGCTAACTGTTGCTTAGGATGTTAAAATGACTTAGTTCCATGTCTGTCATCTCCAGATACAGTGTTTTTACCGTATCAGTGATCTCTAATCATAGAAAGAGCTTGTTGAAGTGCATATTCCAGAGGGATAGTCTGGGTGTGGTACCTATAGCACGTGATCTGTAGGCCAAAGTTGGAATGTAGGCCTTGATGGAATAATACATTGATTAAGGATATGAGTCTTGGAGCCAGTGCTTTAACAGCTGAGCAACTAGTGTTGTGATCTTTGGCAAGTGACTATCTCTTGGTGCTTTTGTTTCCTGATCGCTAAGATGGAGGTTGATCATAGTACCAAACTTCAATGTAGTGGTGAGAATTAAATATGCATAGAGATTTAGGGCAGTGTCTGGCACAAAGGAAATGCTCAGTATATAATA
>NW_003852542.1:2078051-2114193 GCF_000181295.1 Otolemur garnettii | reverse complement strand
ACTCTACCCAGGGGGACAGCTTGAGGCTCTGTCTCAAAAAAAAAAAAAAAAAAAATAGCTATTTTATTATTGCTGCACCTCTATTAACAAATGAAATTTGCTATGTTGACAACTCAAGAATAAAGTTTATAGCCAGTAGATGCACTGAAACTTTGGTAAATGCATCAAAGATGGAATCACAAATATCCAAAATTGTTCTTCTCTTGTAGATGTTAAACTATATCAGAATATGGAACTACTAAAGATGGTGTCCAGCTAAAAATGCACTGGTATACTCTACCTATTTCTGGAGAAGAGTTTTTAAATACCACATCTCCTCCCTTGAAAAGCATTGAGATTTTCAGCTCACTTATCCATAAATAGGCACCCGAAATGGGCCTCTGAGATTGTTCTCAATGTTTTAGTAAGAATAGCCCAGGATCACCTTTAAGTTAGAGAAGTTGTAGTAGAATTATCTACTTATCTGGGCTTTGGCTATTAAGATCCAAGACATAGTTGCTTATCACATATTGTACCCTTACAATGCTTACCAATCTCTGTGCTGGGTATAGAAGTTAGATGTAGTCCTTCCATAGTTCCTAGAGGGGAAGACTGAAGTAGCACTGAAAAGGGGATATATCAACCAACCTGGGAAAGGACTTCTAGAAGAGTTGATAACTGGAAGGGGAGAAGAGGGATGCCATAGTAGAAAAGCATTCCTAGCAGAGGCAGCACTGTGTGCAAAGGCGTGGAAGGAGTAGTTTTGTATGGTGGAAGTGGAGGACTTGAGGGGCAGAGAGAGGAGCAGGATCATCAATGGCATGCTAGTTCTCATTTTTATCCAAATGAGAACTTTGGATAAAAAGTTAAGAACTTTAAGCAGACGTTGTGACATAATCAGACAAATGTTAAAAAATACAGCTGTGTGGAAAATGAGAAAACTTTCCTCTTGAAAGTATGATAAAGACCTCAGTATGCCCAAAGTTAAACCCTTTCCCTCCACACTTGCTCCTCCTTTTTTTTTTTTTTTTGCCATTTTATTAATTGCAGTTGCTCAGACTGCTCATGCCAAAATTCTGGGAGTCGTCATTGGCTCCTCTGTCATGTTTCACATTAATAAAGCCCTTATTTCTCAAAATATACATGGGTGGGGTCTCCAAGATCACTCCTAGGTTCAGGGATTTGCCAGGAGGACTCGTAGCGAAGAGTTATTACAGTAAGAAAGTCAGCAAAGGGAAGAAGCACATGAGATAAAACTAGGCATGAGCTTCCAAGAGTCCTTTCCCAGAGGAGTCACAAAGGACATGCATAATCCCTCCAGCAATTAGTTGTGACAACACATGTGAAATTTCCACTGGGAAAACTCATTATAGACTCAGTGCCCAGAGTTTAGGGGAGGCTGGTCTTGTTGCCATCCTGTGGCTTACATATACCAAGTTCCATACACCTAGAAGGAAAGCATGTGTTCAGCATAAGCCACACACTATACAAACAGGTGGGGCACAGTGAGCCATTCTTAGCAGTTCTAGTAAAGGTAGGAACACTCCTAAAATCTGAGTTCCCAGATGCTAGCTGAGGGCCAACCTTGGTAGCAGGACTTTCTAAAGATAGTGGTTTCAGGCCTTTTCACTTTCCAAATTCCAGACACTTATCATCATCACTTGGTCACCATTTTCTCCTTACTAGCCTAAGTTAATTGCAACAGTCACTGTCCTATCCCACTCAACCTCCTCTATACTCTTCTCAGTGCAGCAGCTGTAGTGACCCTGGATCACTTTACTTGGAATTCAGGAGTGGCTTCCCATTGTTGTAATTGGAATAACAGCTTTGGATAGGATAGGATAGGAAGAATGGATCTATTAAGAGGAGTCTATGCCAGGGTTTCTAGGCTCTGCATATTCCCCTTTACTGCTGTCCACATCTGTTTCTGTGTTATTTGCTAATTCTGTTCTATCTACCTGGCCTTCGGGCTGTTTCTCAGTTTCTCAG
Organism: Otolemur garnettii; assembly: GCF_000181295.1. NCBI lineage: Eukaryota > Metazoa > Chordata > Mammalia > Primates > Galagidae > Otolemur > Otolemur garnettii. Next base: position 2,112,225 of record NW_003852542.1, on the reverse strand, counting down.
TAGGCAAGCATATATGCCTCTGCTTTAATATTTGCTATGCCTTCTTAGTTTTGTATTTGTTATTTTATTTCCTAGAGATTTATTTCTCACTAGATTGTAAACAGTGTGAGAGGGCAGGGATGTTTGTAGTCTCCCTAGTAGACTAATGTCTGACATGTGAGGTGCTCAGTAGATATTGAATGAATGAATAGGGAAGGAACTGAACAAAGATGCAGTGGCAGTTGGGATAAGAGAAAATAGGGTAGGTGGGGGATATTAAGGAGCCAAGTTGGCTGACACCAGTGACAGGTGAGTTGAATGGAAGCAGTGGGAAAAGATGTCTGTGCCGTTCACCCAGTGATAGAGGAGAGAGTAGCTGTGTCAGGAATGTTCAGATAAATTTGGTTTGAGGCATTGGAGCTACAGAGCTAGAAGACTAATAAGTTGTTTCTTTTTTTTTGAGACAGAGCCTCAAGCTGTCGCCCTGGGTAGAGTGCCATGGCATCACAGCTCACAGGACCCTCCAACTCCTGGGTTCAAGTGAGTCTCCTGCCTCAGCCTTCCAAGTAGCTGGGACCACAGGCACCTGCCACAAAGCCCGGCTATTTTTTGGTTGCAGCCGTTGTTGTTAGGTGGGCCTGGGCTGGATTCAAACCCACCACCTTAGGTGTACGTGGCTGGCGCCTTAGCCACTTGAGCCACAGGCGCTGAGCCTAATAAGTTGTTTCTTACAGACCATGGAGGAGGACTTGGAAGTCACAGAGAAAGGAAAATTGGGGGCTTGCCGCCTATAGCTCAACCAGCTAAGGCGCCAGCCACGTACACCTAAGGTGGCGGGTTCAAATCCCCAGCCCGGACCCGCCAAACAACAATGATGGCTGCAACCAAAAAATAGCTGGGCGTTGTGGCGGGCCCCTGTGGTCCCAGCTACTTAGGAGGCAGAGGCAGGAGACTTGCTTGAGCCCAGGAGTTGGAGGTTGCTGTGAGCTGTAATGCCACGGCACTCTGCCCAGGGGGACAGCTTGAGGCTCTGTCTCAAAAAAAAAAAAAAAAAGAAAATTGGGAGGCAGATAGGAAGAATGAATCTATTAAGAGGAGTTCAGTATGCCACCACAAGTAGAGGTCACAACAGGTGTCTTCAGTAGAGGTGATGGAGAAAAGCAGAGCCAAAGACAAATAATAGTTTGGTTGTAATTAGGGAGTAGTCTAGGACAATTGGCCTAGAACTGCTATTTCTGATTTTACTTTCCATACCTACCACATCTTGAAAAGAGAGTAATATAACCAAATGAAATGAGCCTCACCTGAGGAGTGTGGCAGACTAGAGGGAAGGGGGTTGGAAAGTGGTAGCAGAGAGCTAGGACAGAAAAAAATAGGGCCTCTAGTTTCCAGGTCTGAGAGCTTCAGGGAAGCTCTGCCCCCAGCAGAGTTCAGTTTAGTAAGACAAGACATCAAGGGGGTAGTCAGAAGAGATTCAAGAGAAAGGCAGAACAAAGGCCCTCGAAGGCCCAAGTAGAGGGTATAGAGGAGGTAATTCTGGGGCAGATCTAAGTGGGGGCTTTGATCATGCTGAAGAATTGATCATGCTCAAGGTTATGGAACAATTTTAAAACACTTTAAGAAGTATAGAACCTTGGGGCTCAGCATTCATAGCACATGGTTATGGTGCCAGCCACATGCACTGAGGCTGGTGGGTTCGTACCCAGCCGAGGCCAGCTAAAACAACAATGACAACTACAACAACAAAAATAGCGGGGTGTTGTGGTGGGCGCATGTAGTCCCAGCTACTTGGTAGGCTGAGGCAAGAGAATTGCTTAAGCCCAAGAATTGCAGGTTGCTGTGAGCTGTGATGCCAAGGTACTCTACTGAGGCTGACATTGTAAGACTCTGTCTCAAAAAAAAAAAAAAAATGTAATATGGAACCTTGGGCACCAGGATGTGGAGAAGCTGCTGTTCACTTCTCCTGAGAAGCTTAAGCGTGTTTGGAGGAGGGATTCTTGGATGAAGTTACACATGGATGGATAGTGACCATGGAGGTTATCTGTCTTGGTATACTGGTTCCAGGACTAGTATTCAGAGGATCCTTACGTATAGTTGAAAACAGCAGTGGTCATCAGTGATAGCAGATTCATATCTTAAGCAGCTGTAGAGTGGTTTGAACCATTGCTTGTATTAAGTTTTGCATAATTATAGGCAACTCGTGGCAAAGCTGAAAGGTACAGTATATGTATTAGTATGTGCCTTCTGTCTATCTTGTCATATATATCTATATAAATATGTATGCATGTATATAATACATATTTCTGCATGTGTGTTACATATGTAATTAAAACTTACTTTTAGAATTTTTTGTTATTACCCAGACTCATAAGGTCATCTTTTTTCCTTCCACAGGACACCACGGCTGCACCTTATGCATTTCAAGATGATCCCTACCTTATTCCAGCGTCTTCTGTGGAATCTGTGAGTATTTTCATATAACTTTTCTGGTATTATTTTTTGTCTTGCTAGTTAGTATAAAAGAATACATACACAATATAGTTGTAAACACCTTTGAAAAGTTAAGAGTTAAGACACTGATAGATAAATTGATAGGCTTTGTGAATTCTTTACAACTTTTATCAAAAAGATCTACTGTTGGGCGCTGCCTGTGCTCAGCGAGTAGGGCGCTGGCCCCATATACTGAGGGTGGCGGGTTCAAACCCAGCCCTGGGCAAACTGCAACAACAAAAAAAATAGCCAGGCATTGTGGTAGGCACCTGTAGTCCCAGCTACTTGGGAGGCTGAGGCAAGAGAATCACCTAAGCCCAAGAACTGGAGGTTGCTGTGAGCTGTGACGTGATGGCACTCTACTGAGGGTGACAAAGTAGTAAGACTCTGTCTCTAAAAAAAAAAAAAGATCTACTGTTGTCTATGAGGAAGGAGAGGGGTTTTGATTTTTAATAAACTTATGGCTTTTTTTTTTATTGCATTGCTTCGTTTTAAGGGTTTTTTTTTTAAAAGAAATACATACTTAAAGCTGTATATAAAACATGACCTAAAACTATGTGACTTATTTCTTTTTTGGAGATGGATTCTTGCTCTGTTGCCTAGGCTAAAGGCTTCAGCATCATCATAGGTTACTGCAACTGCGAACTTCTGAACTAGTGTCATCCTCCTGCCTCAGCTTCTGGAGTAGCTGGGGCTACAAGTGCACATCATCATGCTTTCTCAATTTTTTCTTTCTTTCTTTCCTTTCTTTTCTTTTTTTGTTTTTTGGTAGAGACAGGGTCTTGCCCAGGGGTCCTTAAACTTTTTAAACAGGAGGCCAGTTCACTGCCCCTCAGTCCATTAGAGGGCTGAACTGCGGGCCCTGGGACGAATTGGCTACTAAGCAGGACAGGCAGCAGCTGCAAAAACACCCGGCAGGCCTCATGTGGCCCGTGGGCCGTAGTTTGAGAACGCCTGGTCTTGCCCTTGCTCAGACTCTTAGACTGATTTTAAACTCTTGACCTCAAGTGATCGTCCTGCCTCAGCCTCTCAAAGTGCTAGGATTACAGGTGTGAGCCACTGCACCTAGCATGTAATTTTACTTCTAATTGTGATTTTGTGTGTTGTTAGATTCTTTTCCTGAGGAGAGAATAATAATTTATGCTGAAAGTATAACCTTGATGTTCTTTGAATCTGTAGTACATGTAAATACCAGTTTGTATCTAAATCTTTTTGTTTTTATAGCGTTCGTTTTTACTGGCAAAGAAGTCTGGGGAGAATGCAGCAAAGTTTATTATTAATTCACATCCAAAATATTTTCAGAAGGACATAGCTGAACCACATATACCGGTAAGGAGAGGGAGTTGGATTTTTTTTTTTTTTTTAGCTTAATGTTATATAAATGTAAATTAAAGCAAGAGTTCATGGCTAATATTTAAGTATCCATTTGAATATCCTGAGTATTGGATAAAGTTTTTTGAAGTGTGAAGTTGCATTTGTTAAAAATACTAATCTTTTATGTATATTTGTCCTTCATCTTATTTTTTCCATTTACTTTCTGTGACATTGTTGGGGTGGCAGTCTGCCCTCAGTTCTTGGTGTAAAGAGGAAGAATGCTTTTGGGAGGGGAAAAATAGTAACTTCAGCTTGAGATTAGGAAACTTAGTTGGAAATAGGGATCTTCAGATATAGATTAAATATTTATGTTGGGTGCTTTTATATTCCTGTCAAGCTAGAAGATAGCTGTTTTAATAGTCTTCCTGTCTCAAAGATTGGGGAAGTTTTTTTGTTGTTTCTTAATTTTTCTGAGTTAGATTCCCTATAAAGATATCCATGTTAAAATTGTATTTGGTGCAAGAACGTGAAGTGGAACAATGATGTTTTATCTTGGTGTGTTAGTAATAAAAATATTGTCTTAGTCACCCCTTCACCTTTACCTGCTTGCCGTAGCTTAACCATCTGGTTTTCCTAGTGTTTAATGCCTGAGTGTTTTGAACCTCGAATCGAAGAAGTAAGTGAAGCTGCCCTAAAGGAACGAATCAAGCTCAAAAAAGTCAAAGCCTCCGTGGACATGTTTGATCAGCTTTTGCAAGCAGGTGACTGAGTTTGATTCAAGCCCCTCTAGGAACATGACCTTAAAGTGGGCCACAGTTACATGATCCAGAAAGTTTTGAGTAAAAGCTACAAGTACTGTTAACTCTAGAGCTTGATGGCTGTGTTCATACTTTCAGTAGTTGAATAAGTAATAGTTCATGTTCTACTTTAGCTTCGTTTTAAAATTATAGATGAAATAGAATTGCACTTTTTTTTTTGAGGCAGTCTCACTCTTGCTCTGGGTAGAGTGCTGTGGCATCACAGCTCACAGCAGCCTCCATGCCTCAGCCTCCCAAATAGTTGGGACTATAGGCGCCCACCACAAAGCCTGGCTATTTTTTTATTTGTTGTTGCAGTTGCCATTTTATTTTAACTGGCCCTGGGCAGTTCAGGCACACCAGCCTCCGTGTATGTGGCTGGTGCCCTAACTAGTGAGCACAGGTGCTGAGCCAGAATTGCATCTTTGTTTATTGAGATATCCTGATACAGCTATTAGCTGATAGATTATATAGCTGTTCTTCCTTACCTTACCCATTTAATATTAGATGTGTACATACTGTATTCAAATAGACAAGAAAGAAATACTTAAAAAGGAAAAAGTGCTAAGTGGGGATTAGGGGCTTTGCTCCTAATTGTTCTGTAGCTCTAAAATCATGTGGCTCTCTGAATTAGAGGTAATGGACCTTCAGGTGTACACATCTACACAGCACAGCTGATAAGCTGTCACAAGAATGTACATACAATAACATCAAAGGCAGCTGGCATTATTTGTATTTTGGGGAATCCAGAGTGCTGTTTGGTACTAAAACTGCTAAACACGGAAGAGATGGAAATTAGACTGAATTACTCAGTATGTACTTGAACACAGGAAACACTTGCAGAAAGCTATGTTTGAGAATTTCTGTGTGGAGCCTTAGTAATTAATCAGTTGTATAACTGGATGAGGTAGCTGTCCTCTCTGCTTCTTGAACATGGTCAGCATCTGGTATGAGTCTGCATTAAAATTCTCATTGTCAAAGCTTGTCTTTTTCTAGTTTTAGCCACTCTGTTGTGTAGGTATGTGCATTCAGTAAAGGCAGATGTCGAAACCATAGCTCAGTAATAGTGAGCTAACAAACCAGAGAAGGGATCATAGAATTTCATCGTTAAGCCCCTAGTAAGTGCCAAACACTCTGCTAAGGTATTTCACATACTCATTTTAATTGTATGCTTTCTAAGTTGATGTTTTATAGTAATCTTATAAAGGAAACATAGGTAATTTCTCACATCTCTGACAGAGTATCACCCCAGTGAGTTACACTCTATAACCTGTACCCTCTTAGACTACTTTCCCTCTGTTTTTAAATTTTCTAATGGGCTTTATTATTTATCAGTGTGCTTTGATTAGAAAGATGTAGTTTTTCTCTTTTAAATAGTACCATCTCATACTTTTCTCCATCTTGTGCCTTTTTTTTCCTTTTTAATGAGTGTCAAGAATGGGAACATAGTATTTTGACAAAACAGTCTTTAAAAGGCAACTATAGTTGGGCAATTATGCTTATATTTTAGGCAAGATTTTAGCGAAGGTCTCAGTCTAAATGGAATAATTCTACATATGTTTGTCCAAATGGACTTGGACCGATGGAACTGAGTGGGGATATTTTGCCGAGTGTTCAGTTTGAAGGTGATAATTAAAACCATGAGATAGTTTCCCCAAGGATATAAGTACATAAAGTAAGTGTGCACAGGGTCAAACTTCATCTTGTATTTTAATCTTTCATGTTAAACTGCACAGTTGGTAGGGATTGTGTTCATTACTCTGTGTTTAAGTTGATGTTGACTACATGCTCATTAGTTGATAAAGTGCTAGATGACGATTAAGTGTGTAACCAGCTAAGCCATAGCTAATAGAAAAATTAAAAAATTTTAATCTTTCAGGCTTTACTTTCTTAGTGTTTAAAGGTATCTTTTCCCTTTTTTTTTACTTACAGGAACCACTGTGTCTCTTGAAACGACAAATAATCTCTTGGATTTACTTTGTTACTATGGTGACCAAGAGCCCTCCACTGATTATTCTTTTCAGCAAACTGAACAGTCAGAGGAATTGGTAATTACTTTTGGCATTAATTTTGTTTTTTAAGTTTCTTTTAAAAGTAATACTTTGTGAAAATGAGACAGGTTCTTATGCCACGTGTCAGGGTAATGGTAAAGAGATTTGTACTGAGATGTGTTATGATAGCCATAATAAAAAGTTGGTGCAGGAAGGATAGAAAGATTGTTAATAATTGAATTAACTCTGGTTCCTCTCTTAAAAATATTCTGTTGTAGCAGCCCGTATAGCCTATGGCTAGGAGGAGTGAGAGTTATAAGAAATACCTGTAATGGAACACCTTGGTGAAAAGGGCATGGAGAGAGATTTAGTTCTAACTAATATGAGAGAGCTCGCGAGATGAGAGCATTGGTGAATTGGTAGTCTCTACCTCTGTGGTGTTGAGAGGCACGAGATCAGCCTTATATTAGGCTGGAGGAGCAGGCAGTCAAAAAACATGTGCATTCTATCATGGACATGCTTACTCTGACTCTGTCTCCTCTCCTGCCTGCAGAACGCCAGCACAGCGACTCTCTGCTGAAGATTACCAAGCTCTGCTAAAGACTAAGATCTGTCTGTTCAAAGAAGACTGCTTTACTCTCTCTAAGACACACTCTCTCTTTCTCTCTCCAGCTAAAGTAGATAGCCCTCAAGCACCTAAGAGAAACTGTTCCTGAGCAAGGTAGCTTAGCGGTCTGCGTCCGGAACCTACCTAAGCTAGGCCCGAGACCTGGCCAGTCCCGGGCCCTGACAAGTGGTGTCAGAAGCAGATCCTGACATTGTGTCCTTGCCTATCTTCTTTTCAGGCAGTGCTTTGATCAAAAATGTTTGAGGGAAAGACTCCATTGCCTAGGCCCCATCAAAAATGCATTCATACATGGGCAGAGAGGAGGTAGTATGCTAGGCTGGGGGATACACAAAAAGTGTTGTGCCAGAAGCCACCTGTAGGTTGAGTTGTATCCTGTCTCTTACTTCTAGAGGTAAGGTTCCAAGCAATCCTTTGCATCAGGTGAACAGATACGGACTTTTTCTTTTCTTTTCTTTTTTTTTTTTTTTGAGACAGAGTCTCACTATGTCACCCTCTGTAGAGTGCTATGGGGTCACAGCTTATAGCAACTTCCCACTCTTGGGCTTAAGTGATCCTATTGCCTCAGCCTCCCAAGTAGCTGGGACTACAGGCCCTGACCAGACCAGGTTCAGACCTGCCAGCCCCACTGTGTGTGGCTGGTCCCCTAACCACTGACTGATGGGTGCCTAGCCATGGACTTTTTCATAAGGGATATTTATGCCTTAATTGCCAAAATGTTGTAAATAATCTAGATGTTCAATAGTAGAAGATGCAATTGTGGTTAAAGGGTGCCTTGTAGCTATTGAGAACACTAATGTAGATCTGTTTGGGTGTGGAAAGATCATACGAATGGAGAAAAGGCTATGTAGTAATAAATACATACTGTATTTGCACAAAAATTGTTTTTCATATGTATAAAGAACATTTAAAGGTATTTCTGGAGAAATATAAGCAGTTTGTAAATGGTAGTAGCTGAGTGATGAGATTATTATGAGTGTTTTTCATTATATCTTTTCTAATTTTTCCCCACTGAATGTGGATTTTTTTAATAAACAGAGACTCTTAAGTCTTTTGAAGTACATAGGCTGAGGGTTGTAGTCACACCATGCTTTCCAGAGCATCATCTAAAGCCTAGGTGACCTTTTGCCTCTCCAGTCCTAGTTGTTGAGGCAGCAGGCTGCAGAGCCAGCACCTCCCTCTGCAGTGCCAGCCAAGTCTGTCTCACTCAACAGCAGCTTGATTATAAATAAAGGATGAGACTTAGTCTTTAAAACATCTTCGCTCTGATTAGTGTTGGACATTATATGTTGCCTTCTCTTCCTTTCACTCTAATAACGAACAATATTTCTGTGGGAATAAGGCCAGACAGAGGAAGGCTCTGAGGAAGCAGGCTCTGTGGTGTTTGGTTTTCCAGTTTCTATGGGCCAGGTCTTACAAGGCACTGGCTTCTTATTTCTAGGCCATCACTTGTTGCTTTAAGGGCCATGATTGCTTTTCACCTGTGAATTCACCAATTTATACTTAAAAAATTAAATATATAGGTGTAAGTATTTCCTGGGCTGCTGCTTTGCTTTTTGCTGGATTTATATTTTCTTTATTTTTCTGCATTCCCTTTACCATTCTGATTTTTAGTATCCTGACTGGGAGAATACATTCCATTGTGTTAACTTTTATTTCTCCTAATGATAATTCATTCCAGGAAGAGGAAAGTAACAAGAAATTTAGGAGGAAAGCTGGTCATCAGATTGGAGCTACATGGAGGTATATTATAAATAATTAGAACCCTGTATTACAGTTTCTTATGGTGCATGTAATATGCTCCATCATTCTGGGAAGAAGATGTAGTCCTGTAATCTACAATTATTTGTTTTTATTGTGCAATATAAATTTTATGGTGTATATTCATAGGCATTTAGACCTTTATTTTATAAGGTCTTAACTCCAGCTGCTGCACGAGAATCTATTTAGAGGTTGATGCTTCATTTTCTTTTTTCTTAGTTAACTCAGCATAACCTTGACACGGTGTATATAGTTGCTTTGGTAGTTTCATCAGCAGTGCTGCCTTGGAATATATACCTCTAATTCTGAAATGTTTGTTAAATATACACTAGGATGTACTTTAAAAATGTAGTAGGCTGTACTACTAAATTAAGACTACTGACCAGCAGGCAGAAATATTGAGCAGTTCTTAACAAAAGGTGAGTAACACTTAACTACATTGAGGAATTTAAATTATCTGAGCATCTAAATGAATGATGTTTCATATGAGTATCTAGGGAAGGAAAGCTATCATTAATACCTGAAATTGTTTTGGAAGTGATAAATTTAATAGAATCAAAGATTAAATATCTTGAGATAGATTTTAATAATTTTCTATATTATTTAAGAGCATGGCCTGTTCAAATCCTGATTCTGTCTGATTTCTGCAACATATTATTAAGGGGAGAGTCCAGGTTATAGGATAGTTTGCATAACATGGCACCATTTATTTCTCTTTAGGAAAAGGAGAAGAGGTAATGTACATATTAGAATTAGAAACCAGTTGGTAGTTGCCCCTGAGGGGTTGCATCTGAGGATTTAAGAAGGGCAAGGAAACTCCACTAAACTGTGTTAGGGTTTTTTGTTTTGTTTTGTTTTTTGTTTTTGAGACAGGGTCTCACTTTGTTCCCTAGACTAAAATTTAGTGGCATCATCATAACTCATTGCAACCTCTAATTCCTGAGCTCAAGTAATCCTCCTTCCTCAGCCTCGAGGGCTGGAGCTACTGGCATGTGCCATCATACCAGATCATTTTAATTTTTAGTAAAACAAGGTCTTGCTGTTCCATAGGCCGGTCTTGAAATACTGTGGGTATTTATTACTTGTTCATAAACATTTCCTTTTCAATTCTGATTCTGTCACATAATTGCAAATCCTGGTGTTTGGGCCTTGATATTTTTTCCCATTTTTAAAAATAATGACATTGCCCTTTTCTGGATAGTAAGAATTTGAGTAGTATGTATAAAATGTTTCACATGTTTTCTTGAACATTATAAACTGTTAGTAAATGGTGGTAGCTATTACTGGTCTTTCCTGTTTATTCTCGTGTCTAGCGCAAAAAACAATGCTGAGAGAATCTTTACTCTGATGCCAGAGAAAAATTCACATTCCTACTGCACAGTGATCCGAGGGATGGTGAAGGTACCTTTGTTTTATTTATTTTTATCTTTAATTTCCTTTAAGTCAAGGTTTTTCAACCTCAGAACTGCTAACATTTTGGGTCAGATTGTTAGAGGGAGTAGTCCTTGGCATTTATGATGTTTAGTAGCTCCCTGACCTCTACTCACTAGAAATGAGTAGTAAAATGTGTTTAGGCATTGTCCACTGTCCCTGGGTAGAAAATCATTGCACTAGAATATAGGCTTCATGAGAAAAGGGCCCGATCTGTTTTGTTTATCGTTCTTTCCTCAAACTTAAAATAGAATCTGTGCAAATACTTAAATGAATGAATTTGATGGTGCTTAATTTTTCCTTTTCCAGCATCGAGCTTATGAGCCAGCATTAAACTTGTACACTGAATTATTAAACAACAGAATCCATGGTAAGTATGTTTTGGGAATTCCCTTCCATCCTTCTCTCCTTTCTTCCCCTTAAGAATCTGTGAAATCTTTGGATCTTTCAGTGACTGAGTTTTTGCCTCAGTCATTGACCTGCATTTTGTCTCTTCTTCTGACATCAGTGATTGAAGCAGGAGGAGAGATTCAGAGATGAGACTTTTTCAGTTACTTGTTTTTGTGTTTTTGTTTGTTTTGAGACAGAATCTTACCCTGTGCCGTGGGTACGCCATGATGCTTGGCTAGTTTTTTTATTTTTAGTAAAGATGGGGTCTCAGCTCGGCACCTGTGGCTCAAGAGGCTAAGGCGCCAGCCACATACACCTAAGGTGGCGGGTTCAAATCTAGCCCGGACCCACCAAACAGCAATAATGGCTGCAACCAAAAAATAGCTGGGTGTTGTGGCGGGTGCCTGTGGTCCCAGCTACTTGGGAGGCGGAGGCAGGAGGCTTGCTTGAGCCCAGGAGTTGGAGGTTGCTGTGAGCAGTGAAGCCATAGCACTCTACCCAGGGGATAGCTTGAGGCTTTGTCTCAAAAAAAAAAAAAAAGATGGGGTCTCACTCTTGCTCAGGCTGGTCTTGAACTGCTGAGCTCAAGCAGTCTACCTACATTTTTCAATTTTGTGGAATTTGGGGATTAGTCAAGAGACATATAAGAATGACCACTTTGTTTTAAACTCAGCCATTTAGGGGTTAGTTTTTGTTTTGTTGAGACAAAGTCTCACTATGTCGTCCTCAGTAGAGTGCTCTGGCATTACAGCTCATAGCAACCTCAAATTCTTGGACTTAAGTGATTCTCTTGCCACTATAGGCACCCACCCCAAAACCTGGCTACTTTTTTTTTTTTTTTTTAGCAGTTTTTAGCCCAGGCCAGGTTTGAACCTGCCACCTCCGGTATATGGGGTCTGCACCCTACTCCTTGAACCACAGGCGCTGCCTCCGGCTACTTTTTGGTTGCAGTTTGTCATTGTGGTTTAGCAGGCCTGGGCAGGGTTCAAACCCGCCAGCCTGGGTGTATATGGCCGGCGCCCTGCCCACTGAGCCACCCAGGGGTTACTTTTTGATCTCAAATTTTGTTATTTTACTCTTTTGCAGCTGATGTATTCACATTCAATGCATTGATTGAAGCAACGATATTAGGGCTGGATGTGGATTTTGAGGAAAAATGGAATAAAACACTGGTAAGGAGAAACTCTCAGTTTATCTTTTAATGGATCTTAAATAATCCTTTACTAGAAATAGAAAGGGAGGGAGGCAGCATTTCTTGAGCACCTATATGACAGTCGTTGTGGAGCAGTTACCTGTTAACCACCATTCTGGTAGCCCTGTAACCTAAGTAGCAGTGTTATACTGAGAAGAAAGTTATTTGACTCAGAGCACATAGCTAGAATTCTGGAAGACCTGGGTAGCTTTATTCATGTATTTATCATAATAATTTTTCTGTTACAAATGTAACACGTTACAAATGTAGTTTATTGTAAAGTTCTTATCAGGAAGGTCAAGGAAGTGAAATCACTGGATGGATTCTTGTCTAGTATCTTAGGAATAGGAACATGTTTTATATCATTGTTATATCATTATTTTGTTTGAGTCTTTTTTTTGGAAAACTTCCAGAGGTAGAGGACTAAAGATAGTGGACACCTTCATCAAATATGATGGATGATTAAATTAGAGGCTTCTCTAAAAGGCAGAATCACTGGTCCTACTAATAAGCAATTCTTAAAATAGGGATATAGTTACTAACCTGCTTTATACATAGGCTAAATTCATTTTGTATGAAATAAATATTGTTGACCAAATTGTCTTTCCAGACATAAAAACATACTGCTTGCTCTTGATTCATCTAGGAGCTACTGAAACAAATGGTTGCACAGAAGGTGAAACCAAATCTACAAACTTTTAATACCATTTTGAAATGTCTCCGAAGATTTCACGTATTTGCAAAATTTCCAGCCTTAAAGACCTTACGAGAAATGAAAGCCATTGGAATAGGTGAGAATGCATGTTTTAGAGTCCTCGCTGAAGATACTCTACTAACCAGAGGTTTTAGGTCCATAGGTCCACATAAGCAAATAAGACATGTAAATGCTTTTACTGTTTACATAATAGGTTAGGGATTTTCTTTCCACATTTGACACACTTAACTAAATGAACTTACTGTGGAAGTGCCTTCATCATCTTCATATTCTTTATTTACAGCAAATTATGGTGCTCTTTTAGTAACTTTTGATTATGAGAGCTGATTGCTTTGACATAACTAGTTTTAAATTCCTTGACATTTTATCTAACATAATCAGGTATTTGAACCCATGTGTATGCTTTTACATGTTACATATTTTTAATCTAACCATGAGGAAGACCTCATCTCCACAAGAAATAGAAAAATTAGGGCTGAGTATGGTGGCTCATGCCTGTAATCCTAGCACTCTGGGAGTTCGAGGCATATGGATTGCTTGAGCTCACAGGTTCGAGACCAGCCTGAGCAAGAGCAAGACCCCCGTCTCTAAAAATAGCTGGGTGTTGTGGTGGGTACCTATAGTCTCACTACTTGGGGGTTTGAGGCAAGAGAATCGCCTAAGCCCAAGAGTTTGAGGTTGCTGTGAGCTGCAATGCCACAACACTCTACCAAGGGCAATAAAGTGAGACTGTCTCAAAAAAAGAAAGAAAAGAAAAGAGAAGAATTAGCCGGCCATAGTGGTGTGTGCTTGTTATCCCAGCTATTTTGGAGTCTGAGGCAGGAGGATCACTCGAGTTTGATGTTGGTGAGCTAGGATGACACCACTGCACTCCTGCCCTGGCAAACAGGGCAACCATGTCTTACAAAAGAAAAAGTGAACTATTGTATATTTTTCTTCCTTAAAATAGTTTATTTCAGATTAATATGAGGGTAGTATATTTTTCATTAATTATTTATTGAAGTTCACTTTGGAAATCAGTTTACTTCAATATACTGTTCTCGATGAAGAATCCTACGGGTAATAGGTATTTGGACTTTTCTGAAAGTGAGAAAATCTTATGATAATTTTTCACCTTTACATTAATTAAATGAACTAGAAAATATCTTTGTTCAAACAAATAGAAATTCATCTTTTACTTAAATATTAACATTAATAGGTTTTAAATTCAATGTGCCTCACTCTCTTTTTACTTTATTTCTTATTTTTTTCATATACCTGATAATTTGAGAACCCTCGCTTGCAACATATCACCATATTATTCAGCTGTTTTATCAACGTGGTATGTATGGCCATAAAATTGTATTAATTTATGCAGAAGATTGACTGCTTCTTTGAATTTATGTGATTAATTATTGTAAGTTATATTGTTGGCATATGAATTAAGAGAATTCATAAATTAATGTGTGCAGCCTGAGCAGAAAGCTATACTTGAGAGTAATAATCTTGTTTCTGATGTAAAACTTGAGCTAGATGGGAGAGGGCTATAAAATGTACTGGCAATTTTGGTATCCAAATAAAATTAGAAGGTATTTTAGTCCGAAGTTTTTTTTGTTCTTCAGAGCTGTGCTGTTTAATGCATAGCTATTAGCCCAGACGTGCGATAGAATGAGACCCTAACTCTAATAAAAAAATGAAATAGGCTTGGCTCCTGTAGCACAGTGGTTATGGTGCCAGCCACATACACCCAGGCCGGTGGGTTCAAACCCAGCCTGGGCCAGCTAAATAACAATGATAACTGCAACAAAAAAAATAGTTGGGTGTTGTAGCGGGTGCCTGTAGTCCCAGCTACTTGAGAGGCTTGAGGCAAGAAAATCGCTTAAGTCTAAGAGTTTAAGGTTGCTGTAAGCTGTGACGACATGGCACTCTGCCGAGGGCTACATAATAAGACTCTATCTCAAAAAGAAAAAAGAGGGGAAGTAAAATAAACTTTTTTTTTTTTTTTTGCCATGGTGCTTAGTACCCACATATGGCTTAGCGGCTATCATATTCAGTGATGCAGATAAACGTAGTGTATAGAACATTTCCATCTTTTCAGGAAGTTAGTGGGACGGTACTACTACAGAGGAAAGTTAAAGTAATTGTGAAGCCTTTTGGAAAGTCCTTGAGGCTCCATTTGCCACCCACTTTTATGTCAGTTCCAGATGGTACTTTGCTTTGTTGAATGGACTTTGGAATGAAGCGAATAAGAGCTGAAATTTCAGCTCTGCCATCTATTTATTGTCTGTGTCAAAGAAACTGGATACCTACCTGAGTAATTGCATCAGGATGTGGTGGTGGTGATTAGTCTTACCCATTTGCTCCCAGCCTAAGAAAGTACCCTTTGGTTCAGAAATGATAATTTTCTTCATTCCTTCCTGTGTAAACTGTAAGAACTATAGGTACAAACTTGATTCTCTCTGTTTGAAGGGCTAATTTGGCAAAATCCATACTCTCCCCTATATAAACAAGGAGGGTTTTTTGTTTTGTTTTATGTTGTGACAGAGTCTCACTTTGTTGCCCTCGGTTGAGTGCCATTACGTCACAGCAGCCTCTAACTCTTGGGTTCAAGTGATTCTCTTGCCTCAGCCTCCCAAGTAGCTGGGACCACAGGTGCCCACCACAATGGCCGGACTGTTTTTAGAGATGGGGTCTTGCTCTTGCTCAGGCTGGTCTCAAACCTCTGAACTAAGGCAATACACCCTCCTAGGTCTCCAGATTGTTGGGATTACAGGCATTAGTCACCACATCTGGCCCTATAAGCAAGGGGGTTTTTTGTTGTTGTTTTATTGTGTTTTGTTTTAGGGAAAAAGCTAAACGGGTAGAGATAGTTTCCATGATAACTATATCCTTTGAAACTTTATTCAACTTTGATGAGATTGTGGTGAAACTAGTATAGCTGATCCCTTTCCTCATATCACTTTGGTTCAGTGCTAACCAAAGTCAGAGGTACTTTTGTTTTTTAAGTGATTGTCATGACCACATAGACTGGGAGGAATGTGGATTTGTCTTATGTATATAAATTGGATGTCTGCAATAATAATAATCTAGGAATTTACCCAAAGGGGATAACTTAAAATAGCAAAGAAATAATACATAAGAAGTAGAATATTATATAATAAAAATCATTAGGAACGTTACCGGATGGAAGCATGCTTCATGAAATTGTAAAAATATATCTGTACAGTCATTGTAACTATGTTATTGCTTACATGTACAAAAGGTGGGGAAGAGAGTGTAGATAAATATTTGACTAGGAATAATATTTTCTGACCTATTAGTACTCAGCTTACATAAATTTTAAGAATTGCTCCCATCAATTCTCTAGTTTCCTTTTTATTGGCCTTCTCATTCTGACTATATGTTAAGGGGAACACAAGGGATTATTAGCAAAAAACAAGTTTTTTCGCAAGAATGCTGCTTTGGAGGGGGTATGTGTGGGTGTGTGCCTCCCACTCCAGTGAGAATCATGCTTCTTGCGCATAGAGACTAAGAAGGAAGGGAAAACTCTCAGACTGGGCTTTTTCCCTAGATGCAGGGCTTCCTTTAGCAACAAGCATTGTCCCCCTTCCTAGCTCCATGCCAGGCTTTAGGCTGGAGATGTAGGAAGGAGAAATGTGTGCATTTGTACTGAGTGCTAGGAGTTTCATGATAGTATGAGAAGTGGATTTATGATAAAACACATTTACTTTCTTGTTCTATAGAAAACATTTCAAAAGGATCATCCCTAATCATCTATGATATAATGAGTGAATTAATGGGAAAAAAATTTTCTCCAAGGGATCTGGATGATGGTATGTTCAAAAATTGTTATGTTTTCCTCCTGTAAAGGCAGGGCTGGTTTTCCTGAGTGCCAGTTATTAGAGGCCTTGTGATGAGGACAGGGTTTCCTTTTACCTTAGTAGTATTTGGGTGATCATGAGAAAGCGAAAATGTTGGGTACACTCACGTATACTGTCTGTCTTGAGTGTTTATTCCCTTAGCTTGAACCAACACCTAGCAGTATTGTTGGTGGGATTTTTATTAATGTTATAGACCTGAAAATACATTTTATTTGTAATAATCAAAGGTTTTGTGAACTTTGATTTCAGGTATGTTTTTTCAGTCAGCTATGAGAGTTGTAAGTACTATTTCTTGCTTAACTTCATTTTCCTTTTTAGGTTACTATTCATTTTGTAAATTCATCTGTAATTGGAAAGTTCTCCCTGATTCTTTTACTTCTTAGTTCTGTTCATATCTTTGCTTTCATTTTTCTTCTTTCCCTAAAATCTATGCTTTTTGATTATATAACATTTCTACCATGTTTATTGTATATGCTGACTTTTCATGCCTCTGTTCCAGTAAACTTTTAGTATATTTCATAATAGAAACTTTTAAAATTGATAATGGTTTTTATTTCAGTTTTTTGTTTCATCATGGGAAAAATTTCAGGCAATTTTAAGATGAATAAAGTGCATCTTATTCTGTAAGGGTAATTACTTTATTGTTAATTACGTATCCTCCCAGGTTTTCTTCTCTAAGTTCTTAAATTTATGTATACCCAGACACATTTGCATGATGTTTTGTTAACAGCAACCACTATTTCACAGGAGGAATGAACTGTAATTTTACTCTTCTGTGGGTGGCTCTTAGTTATTTCATGGAGTTTTGCTAGTGCAGTGGTGGCAGGCTGAGCACTCTGTCTTTTCTGCCCTTGTCCTGATGTTTTAGTACAATTCATTCCTAAAGGTACAATCATCAAATTGAAATAATTTTATTAAAAGTTTCCAAAAACTTAGTGTATCTTTCCCTTCATCACCAATTTCTCATAACTTATTTGCTGTCGACCAGTTATAAATTGAATCAGCATTTTCATAAGGAACTTTGTATTTTTTCTTTAGTGAACAGCTGTTTGGTTGATAAGGATATCACAATGCTACTTACTGTTTGCAAATTTTCAGTGCTCATCTCTCAGAGATCTGGAACTTGCTTACCAAGTACATAGCCTGTTAAACACTGGAGATAACCGGAAATTTATTGGACCTGATTATCGCCGTCATTTCTATTAGTAAGTATGCCGGTAATAAGTCCTTTTTGCATGAATTAGTAGAGGCTGCCAGTAGTAGGCTCTTGATAGTCCTTCATATCTCACACCTGCTTCAGGCAGCATGCCCATGATTTAATAGTTAATAGGTTATTTGAGCACTTAGAAATTAAAGCAGTGGTAAAGCTGCCAGATTTGGAAGTCTAGCTTGTAGCCTTTGAGATTTCTTTCTTTTCAGCACTTTGAAAAATCCACATACCTCTTTATTCTACTCCCTATTCTATTGAATATTTTTAGCAGGATAAGTCCCTAAAGATTTCATCTCAGCCCCCTGATTTTATATTTAGAAATCAAAGTACTAGAGCTCAGAGAGGCTCCCTAAATGGGTTTATTTTTATGCAGACATAAATGCAAACTTAAGGAAGTAACCTGTTAATAGGTACATGAGGATTGTTTTCTGCTTGTCTAAATCCTTGCTTTAAATTCAGTGTTTTAAAAATTAATATGATATTCAGTATTTGCTCACCATGACGCTGCAAGTGTATTGAGGAGGCAATTATGTGTAGTAAATGACCAGGTGGGATAAGATGTTAATTGGGAAGTTGAGCACAGGTAGGCAACTCTGGTTCAAGAATTGGCCCATGAAACTTGAATTTTTACAAATATATTAAAATTCTTGCTAACTAGCACATATCATATAACTATGCTGTAATTTCACTAATTTCTTAGAACTATGTTGTAATTTCCCCAGTTACTTCCCCTGTTGTTAGACCTGGGGATTTTAGACTAAACATACTTTTTCTCTCCACCACAGTTCCAAGTTCTTCACTTTAATTTGTCTAATGGAACAAATTGATGTCACCTTGAAGTGGTATAAGGACCTGATACCTTCAGTAAGATGGTTCATTACTTGTCCTTTATCATTGTAGATGAATTTGTGGGTGTTTTAACTGATTAATGCTTTCAAAATTTATTTCTCTTGATTAGGTTTTCTTTCCCCACTCCCAAACATTAATAGATCTTCTCCAAGCATTGGATGTGGCCAATCGGCTAGAAGTGATTCCTCAGATTTGGAAAGGTTAGGTTTTTTTTTATCCCCCTTCCTTTTCTTCTTCCATTGTGCAACAGCCTAGGGCAGAGAGAGAGGCCAGTCAGTGGTTCAGGGTTAGAGTATTTTGGCATGGGCATTGTAGGAGGGTAGACCTGTCATAAACCCAAACCCAAAGTCTGAATTAAAGTCTTTGATGTCAAAACCTATACCATTCCTCTGTGCCAATGTTTCATCACTTTGCTTGCCACAGTTGCCATGGGTGTGGGTTTGTGTTATGTGTATAAATTGACTACAAAATGAAACATATTCTGTATCTCTTCCATTAGCTGACTATTATTACCATAAAGTCAGTTTTTATCTGCCTCATTTTTCATATCTGAGAAACTGAGGTGATAGTTCTGCCCTACTACTTCAGAGGGCTGCTCTAATGGCTGTGTATAAAAGAACATTGAGCGCCAGGCCTGTAACCCTAAGCGCTAGGAGGCTGAGGTGGGAGGATCACTTGAGGCCAAGTGTTTAAGACCAGCCTGGGCTATAGCAAGATTATCTCTACCAAAAGCTAGGCATGGTGGTGTGCCCCCTTGTAGTCCTAGCTACTTGGGAGGCTGAGGCCCCAAAGCAAAGCCCAGTTTCAAAAAAATTAGTAACATTGAAAAGTACCAAGTACTGTAAAATAGTATCTTACCATACAGAGCTGTGTTTAATACTTCACTGGGAACCAGTTACTGGCATAGGCTTTCACTGCTCTAATTTGTTAGTGTAAATCATCCTGCTGGTTTTTAGGAATCCTGGGATAAACCTGGAATAAATAATGTCAGCAACTGGGCGGCAGCTGTGGCTCAGTGGGAAGGATGCTGGCCCCATATACTGAGGGTGGCGGGTTCAAACCAGCCTCAGCCAAACTGTAGCAAAAAAATAGGCAGGCATTGTGGCGGGTGCCTGTAGTCCCAGCTACTCCAGAGGGAGCCTGAGGCAAGAGAATCACCTAAGCCCAGGAGTTGGAGGTTGCCGTGAGCTGTGCGACGTCATGGTACTCTACCGAGGGCAATAAAGTGAGACTATCTCTACAAAAAAAAAAAAAAAAGTCAGCAACTTATTTTTTACCTGCCAAAAAATACAGCTAACATTGGACAAAAGCTAGCCAAAAAGTCTTGGTTTTACATGACAGTGATACTCCTGTGTTTCTTTTTTTGTTTCAAGATAGTAAAGAATGTGGTCATACTTTCCACAGTGACCTGAAGGAAGAGATTCTGATTCTCATGGCAAGGGATAAGCACCCACCAAAGGTAAGTCTGTATTGAAACTCAAGTTTTGTTACTGTTACTAGATTTTTACTAACACATATATCCTCTGAAATTGAGGTCCTTTGAAGGTTGGTTTCCCTGGTTTCATCTGTCACCGTGGAAAGTTCTGCCTCCCAAACTTAGATTGAAGTTACCTTCTTGTTAGCATAATACCATTCCTAAAGTCACCCTCATTTCCTTAGTCTAAAGCAAGCAACGTGAAATTAGCTTCTTTCTGTCTTCAGCTTGCTTTTAAAAACAATTTCCATCTGAAAAGAAAACCCAAGGCTGGGTGCAGGCTCACGCCTGTAATTCTAACACTCAGGGCGGGTAAGGTGGGTGGATTGCTGGAGCTCACAAATTGGAGACCAGTCTGAGTCAGAGCAAGATCTCATCTCTAAAAACCGCCTGGCATTGTGGCAAGTGCTGGTGATCCCAGTTACTTGGGAAGCTGAGGCAAGAGAATTGCGTGAGCCCAACAGTTTGAGGTTGCTGTGAGCTGTGACGCCATGGCATTCTACTGAGGACTACAAAGTGAGACTTTGTCTAAAAAAATACATATATAAAATATAAATAAATAAATGAAAAGAAAACCCATAATTGAATTTGTAAGATATGGCTAATCAATTTATTTATCCCAGGACAGGGCTACTACATTACTTGTGTGCTGTACATGTGATAACACTCAAGTGGTAAAATGGATTGCTCAAAAATTTTAATGTTTCAGAACTATTGTGAGCTGAAAATCTCATTAAACCATTAGGCAGTGCTGCTGACTCTGTGTAACCCTTTTAGCTTCAGGAGGAGTTTGCTGACTGTGCTGCTGACATCAAATCTGCTTATGAAAGCCAAGATGGCAGACAGACTGCTCCAGATTGGCCAGCCATCCCTCTCAATTGTATAGCTGTCCTCTTTTTAAGAGCTGGGAGAACCCAGGAAGCATGGTGAGTACAGTGTAAATGAGAAGTATTGGGACTTGGGTCTAAAACATTTAGATTAGTAGAGGAGTAAATTGGGCTTTGTGATGTGTACTCTATCAGAGGTCAAACTAGTATATATAACAAATTTTTGATGAGAAGTTGCTGAAAAACAAACATTTTATTTTTAATTTTTATTTGATTTTTTTATTATGGAGACAAAGTCTTACTCTGTCACCCTGGGTAGAGTGCCATGGCATCATAGCTCACAGCAACTTCATTTACATTTCCACTTACATGGAACAAAGTGATCAAAAAAGCATAGTTTTGAAAATGTTTTGGTCTTCTGGGTTATTGATACTTTTTTTTTTTTTTTTGAGACAGTTTCACTTTGTTACCTTTGGTAGAGGGCCATGGTGTCACAGCTCACAGCAACCTCTTGGGCTCAAGCAAGCCTCTTAACCTCAGCCTCCCAAGTAGCTGGGAATACAGGTGCTAGTCACAATGCCCAGCTATTTTTAGAGTTGGGTGGGGGGGGTTCTTGGTCTAGCTCAGGCTGGTCTCGGACCCATGAGCTCAGGCTATCTACTTTCCTTGGCCTCTCAGAGTGCTGGGATTATAGGCATGAGCCACCATGCCCAACCTTGAAGCATCATTTTTGATTGCTTTTCCTACTCCATTCCTCAGCTTAAAATGTGGGCCTCTATCTATACTTAGGCTTTGGAATCCACCATTTAAGTGCGTTTATTAAACATGGCTTTGACTAGAACCCAAATTTAGTTTGTGCCCTTGTATTCTGCTTATGTTTTTATCAGCACTTTCTTCACATGCTAATTTTCTGTGTTTTCTGAATGGAGACCTTAATGCATATTCATTTTTCCAGAATTCAACAAAAAGATTCTTCGTAGGGGTAGTCACAGTTAAGTGGTTCTGCTGTATTCTTTGCTGTTTATGTGTGGACTGAGTCAGTAAGTCGGGAGTATTTGTGCACAGCACCTTGTACAAGAAAGTGACTTGATTTAAACATCTGATTGCTCATCCAAAATGTGGCTGTTGACTATCTCCAGAAAGAGATAAAGGCTTATTGCCTCTTTTGTCTTAACAGCTGTGGCTTATACACATGACTGTTAGCAACTGTGCTCCTGCTGGTGACAGAAACATTTGACGTTTGCATTTGTTTGTTAGTTTACGCAAGTTGGCATACATTTCCTGTGATCAGGCTGTGATGATTGGCGCAGGGGTACGGACCTCAGCTGAATCATGGGAGCTGAATGTATGTGTTTCTCCTTTGTCCTGCACGTGGCAGGTTGATGGTGAGCACTTACATGAGACTGTTGCCTCAATCTGAGCCTGCTTGTCATAATGTAGTTTTAAGACAGACTCTGTTATGTTGTGAGAGAGGGAAACAGACTGTTCCATGCCACTCTTTGAATTGTGCTTGCATAGGGTGAGGACAGAGGTGACCCTGTGCAAGAGGACAAATTAGGTTGAGTAGGTTGAGTACCCTTTAATCTGAAATGTTTGGGACCAGTGTGTTTTGGGTTTTTGGAGTATTTGCGTTATATTTACTGGTTCAGAATCAGTAGCCCAAAAATCTGGATTTGTGAAATTTTGAGCACATTTGTGTTCAAAAAGTTTTGGATTTTAGAACGTTTCAGATACTCAACCAGTCAGTACCAGCATTTCTCAGCATTGGCAGCAAATTAGATCTACCTGTGAAATTTGTAATTTGAGGGAAAGGATTTTAAGCATCTGAGGTGATGCTGATGCATAGACAGGTGGGAGCCAGTGGGGCCCACAGATGTGTGTCTTCAGAAGCTTACAAAGGGGCAGAACAGCTACAGTTATCTGATTGTTTTTTAAAGATATTATTAGTTAGTATTCATAATCATTTTCCTTTCTCATCTTTAACAGGAAAATGCTGGGGCTTTTCAGGAAGCATAATAAGATCCCTAGGTAAGTTATAATTAACTGGCTGAGCCTGGAAGTAGCCACTGTGGGTTTGACTCATTGTGGGTGATTGCAATTTTTTCACCTGCTTCAGCTATGGCATTTGGGCACTCTTCTGTCAGTTAGGCAGGCAAATTGTCAATCTCCCCTACAACCAGGGCATCCTGAGGCAAGCACTATTTTTTCTATGCTCAAGTAGCAACACATAAGAGATATGTTAAATCATATTGAATAAATACTCATAATCTCTTTGGCTCTTTAAAATTAGACTTCATGTAACTTTGCTTCCAAAGTGTTATTGATGATTTTATTACTGAATTTATACTGGATCTTGCCTGTAAATCTTTGGATGAGTTTAGGAGTTAGTTGGAGAATGTTCACATTTTGCCCTTCTTTTACAGAAACGAGTTGCTGAATGAGTTCATGGACAGTGCAGAAGCGTCCAACAGCCCTGCCCAGGCCATTGAAGTAGTGAAACTGGCAAGTGCTTTCAGCTTACCTATTTGCGAGAGCCTCTCCCAGAGAGTAATGACTGACTTTGCCATCAACCAGGAACAAAAGTAAGTGAGTCTTGTGTCTTTACCATAAGAGAAGATTTATAAAATGGGGCAGACCATTTGTCCATCCGACCATTTCACAATTCCAGATTTTTGGGCTACAGATTCTGAACTGATAACCTCCCTGTATTTCCTAACAGAAAGTTAAAATGTAATAATTTATTAATTATCTCATTTGTCATACAAGTCGGGGAAGCCTGTCATTTTGGCTATTGGAGCCTTTTCCTTTGTTCTTAATATAGTTTAGTGCAGCTAAAGCAAGGTCCCTTTTTCTGATTTCAAAATGGATAGGTTAGAGGTGAATGTCATATACCAAAAACCCCAGCTCCCAACTGATTTGCATTGTAATTCTGGTTTCCTACCTTTGCAGGGAAGCCCTAGAAAACCTAACTGCGTTGACCAGTGACAGTGACAGTGATAGTGACAGCAGCAGTGACAGCAGCAGTGACAGCGACAGTGACATCAATGAAGGCAAATGAAAGTGGGATGTTCAGTAATAATGATGACGCCACCCTAGCTGCTGGAATCACACTTGAAAACAGATACTAATATTTAACAATGTTTCAAAGAAATAAGGATACAAATTTGGTGAATTTTGGTACTGTGAAACAGTGGATAGATGCTGCCTTATTTATTATAATTTGCTACTAGCCAAACCACCTATTAACTGTAGCATTCGAGGCTTACCATGTAAGCCACAGCTCTTGTGGTCAGGATAAGCTCTGTATACCTGAAGTGTTGGTAGGCTGACCTCACAGTGCCCTCTCCCTGCAGCTGGACTAAAGCTTCTGTTGGCCTGATGTGTTGGTAAGATGCTGATCCTTTCTTCTTCTTAAGAGACAGTGTCTCATTACATTATAAGTACTATTGGGTCAGTAGTATCCCAATTTCTGGGATATTTATATGTGAAGAATAACACATCTTACAATTGATTAAACAGGATAATGGCAGTTGAGACTGCACAAGTGATTAATGTAGATACATGTCTGTGCATTTCTATTACTTTAATATGGGCTTTGACATGGTCTTCCAGCTAGAACAGCTAAGAGTGTTTTATTGCTGCCCCTCTTTTGTCTATATGCTGGCACTCTAGTGATCAGAATGAGGGCTGTTGAGGACAGAATCATGTGGAATATCTAGACATCATTGTGTATTGCTGGTAATCAAGTTGTCAAGAACCTCTACTTCTAGCATTTCTTGTATCACTGTGACTTTTAAGTGGTACTTAAAGAACTTTGGAGATCTGCAGGATTGCACCCTCATAAAAGTTTCCACTACACACTATATTCTACATGCACTTGGTTCCCAGATTTACTGAGGCACCTGAACAGTTTCATCTTTACCCTGCATGAGTTGACATTTATTAAATGCTATAGTTAACTGACATTTGTTAATGTGTGTTCCCATCTCCATTTACCATTATCATACATTCTGAGGAACCTAAGTATTTGGTTCATGTGTTCTCCTAGGCATGTAATGGAGGGACCAGAAAAATTAAAGCCAGTATAGTAACTAGGTTCTTGAGCATCCCTGTATATTGTTCCATACCAAAGCAAATTCATGCTGGTGGCTCATATCTATCACTCTGGGAGGATGAGCTGGGAGGATTGCTTGAGCTCAGGAGTTCAAGACCACCCTGAAAAAGAATGAGACCACATTTCTACAAGAAATAGAGAAAGTAGCCAGGCATTGTGGTGTGCACCTATGTCCCAGCTACTAAGGACGTTGAGGCAGGAGGATGGTTTGAGCCCAAGGGTTTGAGGTTGCAGTGAGCTGTGATGACACCACTGCATTCTAGCTAAAGCAATAGAGGGAGACTCTGTCTCAGAAGAAAAAAAAAAGTAAATTCACAGGACAGATTGTAAATCAGTCATTAGCCTTTAATCTTAGTTTATAGTTTCCAAAGATAACTTGGCTACATGCAAAGTTAACTTCCTTCCTTCCTATTCCTGTGGTTCATGAGCATCTGCAGATGCCTGACTCACATTAGTTTAGTAAGTATAATCTTTGGGGTTTATAGATGAATAGTATGCATCTTCCTATCTAAGCCCTAACTGAATCATATCATGTTACTCTGCAGCTACAATTGATGGAAGAAGAGTTTGTTGGCATGTGAGTTTGTAGTACCACCCCCCCTTTTTTTTGGAGACAGAGTCTCACTTTGTAGCCCTCAATAAAGTCTGTGGTATCATAGCTCAACAGCAACCTCAAACTCTTGGGCTCAAGCAAGTTTCATGCCTCAGCCTCCCAAGTATCTGGGACTATAGGCACCCACCACAGTGCCCAGTGATTTTTAGAGACAAGGTCTCACTCTGGCTCATGTTGGTCTCCAACCTGAGCTCAGGCAATCTACCCGCCTTGGCCTCCCAAGTGCTGGGATTACAGGTGTGAGCCACCATGCCTGGCTATAGTAGACTTTGAAAGTGAGTGGTTTGTAGCTCAGTGGTTTTGTGCTACAGATGTTCTAAACCTCCACTCTAAGCATATAACTGCTTGAAATTCTGAGAAAAACTTAGGCCTTACAGGATGAATCTCCATTTCATCTGTAAATGTTTATTTCACATAGTCTAGATTCTAGTAATGGTAAAAGATGTTTTTCTATGCCAAACTTAACTTCTAATTTTTGCTTTGGTCCCTGACGTCCCCTCAATTTTGTTGCCTTACTCCAGGCCCAGCCCCAGTAATTTTCACTTCCAATGGTTTGTACTCCTCTGTTCATAAACCTGTGCATGTGGGTTTATCTTGTAAAGTTCTAGAGTTGACCTTTTTATAGCATTTCTTTTAGTCACTTGTGATGAGTAGTGTTTGTTGTCCATTTACTTCCCCGTTGATGTCTACATGTTAATACAATTCAAGCACTGTGTTCCTAAAAGGCATTAACAAGTGGTTTCTTGGTGGTATAGTGGAACCTCTCATTTTTAAAGACCACTCACAGAACAATAAAGTATTTCTCAACTGAGTGGGAAAAAATTTACATAGGAAAAATTTTTAATTTGTGATCTGAAACTCAATTCAACTTTTTCTCTTTTTGAGACAGGGTCTTGCTCTGTTGCCCAGGCTAGAGTGTAGTGGCAGCATCATAGCTCACAGCAACATCAAATATCGAGGCTCGAAAGAGTCTCTTGCCTCAGTGACCCACTTAGCTGGGACTATAGGCACCTACCACAGTGCCCAGCTAATTTTTCTATTTTTAGTGGAGATGGGTCTTATTTTGTTCAGGCTGGTCTGGAACTCCTGAACTCAAAAAAAATCTACCATATTTACCCAAAAGTAAGACCTACCCAAAAAATAAGCCCTAGCAGGATTTCTATGCATTTGTTAAATATAAGCCCTATGCTGATAATAAGACCTAGTGATGGGCGTGGCTATACAGCTTATCTGCATAGCCATGCTATGCATTTTGCTGCTGAGCAAGCGGTAAGGAAGACTGGAATACCTTTCATCTGTCACAGCTCCTTTCTCTGAGCCGTTCATACTTGTGCGGGTTGTAACCACGGTCTCAGGCATCCTATTGGGCACGTGCCAACGGCTAGGGGAAAGGAGTTTAGGCATCACTAGCACCAGCCCCGCGTGGCTCCCCTTGTCAGGTTCCAGAAGAAGATGACTTAGCTGTATTTGAATAAATGTAGATTGTTGTATCATACTTAATAAAAATAAGACATCCTCTGAAAATAAGCCCTAGTGTGTCTTGAGAAAAAATAAATATATGACAGTGTTGTATTTTGGGGGGAAACACGGTACCCATTTTGGCTTCCCCGGAGAGCTAGGATTACAGGCATGAGCTACCACTCCTGGCCCTTTTATTTCAACATTTTAAATCATGTGAAGAGGAAAGTATGAGTAATAACCCGAATCCTATTAGAACCAGAATCAGGTGTTGAAAGCCTTGGAGCATTACAGGGGAATGTGCTGCTTTAATAATGTCAAAGCTGACAGGCCAGCACTGGCATTAATAGTATATGAAGCAGCTGTGTACCTATATTCAGTCGTTAGAGCACTGGCCCTGTGCAGCACCAGGAATAGTAGATTCAGACCTGGCCCAGTCCTGCTCAACAACAACAAAAAAACCCAAAAGGACCCTTTTGTAAAGTGGGGACCGAAGATAGTAAAATTATTTGAGTCACTTTTTTAAAAACAGGAGAAAATAAAGTATTAGAAGAGCAAGAACTGTGGAATGGGAAGGAGAAACGGAGGCATCTTAATATTAAATAGAATACATTCATGTTGCCAACAGCATCCTTTCTGATTCACCTGAGCAAGTTTCAGCTTGCTTGGCTTATCGATGTTGCTAGGAGGGCTTCATTTGTTTCTGTCTCCTGGATTTTATGTTTTATTTTATTTTTTGAGACAGCCTCAAGCTGTCGCCCTGGGTAGAGTCCCATGGCATCACAACTCACAGCAACCTCGAACTCCTGGACTTAAGTGATTCTCTTGCCTCAGCCTCCCAAATAGCTAGGACTACAGGTACATGCCACAACGCCCAATTATTACTATTATTTGGTTTTAGTTGTCATTGTTGTTTGGCAGGCCCAGGCTGGATTCGAACCTGCCAGCTCTGGTGTATGTGGCTGGTGTCTTAAATGCTTGAGCTACAGGCACTGAGCTGTGAATTTTAATGAGTACAATCATTGCTGCAAGGGCTTTGTTGATTTTGAAATCTTACTCATCTGTTATCCTGTTATCCTGCTGTATAAATAACGTATCAAACACTAGGCTGAGAGGAAAAGATGTTAATTTGTACTGTCATTAGTTTCCTACTCATATTCTATGAAATAAGGTAGTGTGGGCTGGGCTCAGTGGCTTGCCTATAATCCTAGCACTCTGGGAGGACAAGACAGGTGGATTGCCTGAGCTTAGGAGTTCAAGACCAGCCTGAGCAAGAGAGAGACCTTGTCTCTAAAAATAGTTGGATGTTATGGCAGGTGCCTAGAGTCCCAGCTGCATGGGAGGCTGAAGGAAGTGGGTCACTTGAACCTAAGACTTTAATATTGCTATAAGCCATGACTCCATGGCACTGTACCAAGTATAACAAAGTGAGACTATCTTCAAAAAAACTAGAGTAGTGTGTTTGCCTTTCAAACTGCAGGATTTGAAATCAGTATTTGTACATAGTAATAAGAATTTAATCAACTAGAAAATCAAAGCACATCACATGTAATGTGATGTTTGTGATGTATTTTGATATTGCAACACAGATATGTGTACATAGATATATACACGTGTAAGTGTACTAGGTCATGATGAAAACTTTTTTCTTTTTAGACAAGAGTCTCACTGTGTTGCCCTCTGCTGATCATAGTCAAAAAAGTTTAAAGAACGTTAAAATAGGGTATGCTATAAGACTTAGTCCCTGGGAGTATTACATGGGCAGGGCAGATTTTATAAAATGATTTGGCTTTGACCTTAAATGTAGACTGGCATTTTTACCAGAGGAATATTTGGTAAGGAGATGGGATAATCAAAAGAGATACAGAAAGTCTAGGCAGTGAATACATCTTCAGCCTGACTCAGGAAGTAGCCTATTTAAGTGGTGCCCAACTGAAACTGCCTAGTTGGGGTTTTATGGAGGATTCAGGAGTGCTAGGTATCATAAGCCCAAGAACATTTTTTCAGAGCTGAGCAAGATTTAAGACTCCTGAAAAGTAAGAATGTCCAAGAGGACTGAAAGTCATAACAGAACTTATTCTTAGAACAGCCTAGGCTCGGTGCCTGTGGCTCAAGCGGCTAAGGCGCTGGCCACATACACCTAAGGTGGCGGGTTCGAATACCCAGCCCGGGCCTGCCAAAAAACAATGATGGCTGCAACCAAAAAATGGCCAGGCGTTGTGGCGGGCGCCTGTAGTCCCAGCTACTTGGGAGGCTGAGGCAGGAGACTCGCTTGAGCCCAGGAGTTGGAGGTTGCTGTGAGCTGTGATGCCACAGCACTCTACCCAGGGTGACAGCTTGAGGCTCCGTCTCAAAAAAAAGAACAGCCTGAGCTCTGCCACTGGCACTGGTGGAGTCTGTCCTCACAACAGTGGCCCCTTTGCTGGCTTCTGCCTCATAGCCCCTCCAGAAGCCCTTCAAGGAAACAAGCTAGTGAATTCTTGTCACCTCTGCACATGGTAAGAGCTAGAGTGGCCAAGTGGCCCTCTTCTCTGTCCCATCCTTTGCTTTCTCATGCTCCCAGCCAACCTCAGGACCCCTAAACACTAGCAAAGGGAAAGAAACCAGGAAAGCACAAGCATGTAATAATTTAGGGGAAAGGTAAGCGCTGGACCTGATGATAATTTTCCTGACATTTAAGCCTTTTTATCTCCCTTCTGTATTAAACATCTATTCTTCTGCACTGAGTCAAGCAAGTTACTTTAAAACTGGTGGCATAACTCATTTGGGACTTGGAGACTGCTTTTATCCAGAACCTGTTAAAGAGAGAGCAGAGAGTCTAAGTTAATAATACAAAATATACAAGTATTGTGCCTTAAAAAAAGACTATTTAAAATTACATTTTAGTTATTATGAAACTTTAAACAACATGAAAGCAGTGATCAGCTTTAATGTTAAATCAGCCAGCATGAATTTTAAAATGTTGAACACTATCTTACATCAATCAGGAAGAAGGCAGTAGGGTAATCCAATTTTTTTTTTTTACTTCTTCTTCCTGTAGTGTTCTCTTACCCCACCCCACCCCCCCACCCCATGTAGCTGGGATTACAAGGTCCTGCTGTCTTGTTGCTGTTGTAGAGACGGGGTCTCACTCTGGCTCACTCTGCCTCAGGCTGGTGTTCAGCTGGTCTCGAACTCAGCTGAGCTCAGGCATCCACCTGCCTTGGCCTCCCACAGTGCTGGGACAAGAGGCGTGAGCCACCACGTCCGGTGGGTAATCCAATTTAAGGCCAAAACAGATTGAAAGCAAGAGAATGATGACATGGCTTTCTGTGCTTTTATATATGTTTTTAACTTAATGTGATCTTTATAGAAGTGGCAGTGGATATGGCAAGCAAAAATACGCTGAAGTGAAGCTGACCTGCCCTAACACCTCAGGGCTTTATCTACCTTCCCCCAAACTTGGTCCCTTGGATACTATCTCCTGGAAGTAATGCTGAGAGTTCAAGGTTTGGTGTCCCTTTTTATTTGAATGTTTACTGAATGCATCTCAGAATGAGTTTCGATAGGATGAGGGAGGAAAATAAAGGCCTGGCTTTTTTAAATCACCCTGGGTCCTCATAAGCAATGGGAGATGAGGGGCATCTGTTAAGTGACTAAAATTTGAAAGTACGTGGTCTTCATTACTTTGATTCATACACCTAAAATAAACCACTCAATAGTGCTGCTTTCTTGTCAGCTCAGATCTGATGTAATTTCAGAGCTCCCAGAAAGATTTCTTTATAATCTGTAATGTGTTACAGATTGAATAAAATAAATATTACAAGCACTTCTAATATGAAAAAAAGATAAATTTAGCTTTATCAAGTTAATATATTTTTGCAATGTCATGCCATCCCCAGGGGAAGAAAGACTGAATTTAGAACAGCTTCATTATCTTCTACTATAAACTTCATAGCCCCCAGGTAGGTACCCAAAGTGCCTGTAGAGGTTAAGGGCATTACATAAAACTTGTGTTCTATTCAGAAAAACTAGATATATTTGGTTGAATTAAGAATCCTCTTAGGAGGGAGCATAGGGGATATTAACAACATCAACCTAGGCCCATCTATGGACCAGCGTATCCATCCCCAAATCAAAGGATAAGGTCAATACCAAGCAGATTACCCAACAGATGTAACTTTGTAAATTGAGGGAATGGCATACACTTGGAGATACGTGAAATAGAGCCTGATCCCCTTCATGATTTGCATGTGTTGCTCAGAAAAATAATCTCTGAATATAAACTTCAAACAAAACTAATTTTTTAAAATTGTATTTTTATAGAGGCAGTGGTCATGAAATAAAAAATCAGAAGGTAGTAATTTGTTATTATTTATCCAATTGGCAATTATCCCAATCTTTAGAGGGTGAACTGAGAAAGTCTCTAGGTTTTATGACAATGTAGATCAAATATACTGTAAGATTTTAAGTTCCCACCCCACCCCCACTTTGAAGAGGTTCATAGTCCCAGGTACTAGAAAGAAGCACGGTCCACTACCAATGTTTTAGAACTGTGTAAGCAGTAGCCCATTTGAGGACTGTTGAATTAATTTTGGAGTAAAGATGAATTTTTTTTTTTTTTTTTCCTGCAGTTTTTGGTCAGGTTTGAACCCATCACGTCTGGTATATGGGACTGGCACCCTACTCCTTGAGCCACAAGCACCGCCCTGAACATTCTTTTTTTAATCACCAGACTGCTGTATCCCTAATACAAATCTATTGGCATTTTGGCTTGTGCATTACTTTTGAGTTTGACCAGCAGGAATCAATTCACCAAAACTTTTTTTTTTTGGAGACAGAATCTTAAGCTGTCACCCTGGGTAGAGTGCTGTGGTGTCACAGCTCACAGCAACCTCAAACTCTTGGGCTTAAGCAATTCTCTTGCCTCAGCCTCCCTCAGCCTCCCAAGTAGCTGGGACTATAGGTGCCTGCCACAACGCCCAGCTATTTTTTGGCTGTAGTTGTCGTTGTTTGGCAGGCCTGGGCTGGATTTGAACCTACCAGCTCTGGTGTATGTGGCTGGTGCCCTAGCTGTTGAGCTACAGACACCACAGTTCACCAAAATCTTCAAAGCCAAGAAGCTGGCCTTGGACTTGGGGTGACACAATTCAGTCTGAAAATTCCATGTGCCCTTAAGTTTCTACTTTCACTGTTGCTGCTTCTCAAATTTTTTCTGTACACACAACAAACTAGAAAGGGTACTTTTTGGAAAGGGATAAGGTACTCAGTTTTCATCTTGTCGCTTTATTCAGTTTGCTCCAAGGGCATAATCAATAGTATTAGGGATCACAAACATTATTTTGATTGGCCTCACAAGCCTGATCAGTAAAACCTGAAAAACAGAAAATGTTACACAAGTTGCAAAGAAAACACTCCTGGAGTTCACTGACATGATAGCAAGTGGAAAGAATATAAACGCAACAGGTGTTAACATTTAGAACAGTACTTGTAACCTGCTCATTTCTAGACAATTCTGAGACCCTTGCTGCAAACCCTTCATATACCACTGCTGATTTCCTTTGATGTGAAATAATGACTTTATAAAACTCTTCCTAGACCTTACTCTTGCTGTACTTGGGTGGTTCCTATTCCTACAGCACTGGCATATGCTGTCAGGATTTCCACTATCTGTTTAGTTTCTAGGGTCATTCGGGCTTCCTTCAGCCAGTCCTGTGCCACTCGTCTGGACTCCCCTCTCAGCTGATTGACAAACTTTGCTGCCAGCTCCAGATCACCATGCTCAATACAATAGGATGCATATGACAGTAATTTAAATGTGTTTATATCCTCCGGGGAGAGTTCCGGTGGTGGCTTCAGTTGCTGAGGTGGGAACAGAAGCAGGGACTGCAAGTATGAGAGGAAGTATTGGTACAGGCTATTTCTGGTTTCATCAATCATTGCAACCCTTCGGGCCAGTTTTTGGACCACATAGAAACGGGCCCTAAGGGTTTCTTCACTGTATACCCCACGGGTCAGGGACTCCGGAGGGATAGCTGCAGTTAAAGCTTGTGTAAATTCATTATCAGAACAGTTGGCTTTGATGGCCTCAACTGCACTACCCAGTGGAATAGTAGGTGTTTCTGCAGATGAGGTCTTCATGCTGTACTTTAATGCCTCCACTGAAAGCCAGAGTTGGTGGGCTTTTCTGGCTTCCTTTTCAGCAACTGCATGACCTACAAAGAACAGAAGGCAAAGAGAAACATTTTTGTCTGTACCTGACTATGCATCCACAAAATCAGTAAATATTCAACAAGCTAAACCCACACACGTGGATGATACATGTTTCCAAGAGGGCCTCCTACAACACCCGCCCTTGCCCACTTATTAGTGTATTGTTTCCTAGCTGCCCTCTCCATATGAGGCAATAAGGCATTACACAATTTTTTTTTTTTTTTGGTAGAGATAGAGCCTCATGTTATCACCCTCAGTAGAGTGCCCTGGTGTCACACAGCTCATAGCAACCTCCAACCTCTGGGTTTAGGCCAGGCGTCCTCAAACTACCGCCCATGGGCCACATGCGGACCGCCTAGGACATTTATCCAGCCTGCCAGGTGTTTTTGCCACCTCTGCCTGTCCTGCTTAGCAGCCAACTCGTCCTGGGGCCCGCAGTATGGCCCTCCAACGGACTGAGGGACAATGAACTGGCCCCCCTGTTTAAAAAGTTTGAGGATCCCTGGTTTAGACGATTCTCTTGCCTCAGCCTCCCAAGTAGCTGGGACTATAGGTGCCTGCCACAACACCCAGCTATTTTTTTGTTGCAGTTTGACCGGGGCTGGGTTTGAACCTGCCACCCTTGGTATATGGGGCCGGCACCCTACCCACTGAGCCATGGGTACCGCCCTGGCATGACATAGTTTGATGAGGACTTGTTTATACTAAAGTCATGGAGAAAACTGGGAGGATGTATATGCACAATCACAACTTAAGTCTCTCTCCCCTTTTCCTTTGACTTTCAGGACAATGCATGGTCAAATAGTACATAGAAACCATTCACATCTAAATGGTACCTAATACAGATATCTTTATCAGTTGAGAAAGAAAATGTTATTTACATTAGGCTAAG
>NW_003852542.1:2075080-2077367 GCF_000181295.1 Otolemur garnettii | reverse complement strand
GGCTGGCGCCTTAGCCAGTTGAGCTATAGGCGCCGAGCCAATACCCTCATTGTTAAGACATTTCTTTGTTAATGTGGCACGTGGAGGCCTCAGTATAACTACTTTCCATTTAATGGGTGGGTTCAGCAAATCACTATGTCTGGGTAACCCTCTAGTGCAGGCGTCCTCAAATTGCGGTCTGCCTAGGACATTCATCTGGCCCTCCGGGTGTTTTTCCTGCCGCTGCCTGTCCTGCTTAGCAGCCGACTCATCCAGGGGCCCTCCAACGGTCTGAGGGACAGTGAACTGGCCCCCTGATTAAAAAGTTTGAGGACCCCTGCTCTAGTGCCTTTGGAGCATTAGCACGGGGCTATGCCGACCATTCCCTCCATGCAGGGCTCATAGATACAGTCAAAGTGTGCTGTTGGATAAACTGGCTTGTAAACAGTGATCTTATGTTTGTCATATAAGGTATAATTCCAAGTTGCTTAGATTTAAATTTTTAGATTTTTAAAAAACTTCCTCTCACAACTTTCTATGTTCTAAACTTATTGAATAGGGGACCAATTTCTAAAAAAAAAAAGAATTCAGTAGAGTGACTTTACTAGTAAGGTGCACTGAATAAAATTATCTACATGATAATATAGATTATGCTCACTCTGAACAGCCTGTTCAATTCCTCTCAGTCTGGCATAGGCAGTGTTTATATCCAGAGTAAAGTTGTCAACTTGCTCTTGACTGAGACGACGAAACTGTAATTCTTGTTCAGAGAGTTTCTCAGCTAAGTCCTGAAATAAAACATAAATATTGTACAGAAAAAGAGTGATGCTACCTCAATGCATGTCACTTACTAAATAGTAACCTTCCAGCAACTGCTTCCTTCTGAAGCAAAAAAGGGCCACTGAAAGCTCAAAATAGTTGTCATGAAACTCCTAAATTATGTGTAAAGTTTTGAAAATTTTCTGACTTGTATTTGATGTATAATTCTCTACAAATTTACTGATGAAACCTAATGTTAGAGGAAGTAGACCAGGAGAAGAGAGTGGTCTATCCAAGTTATAAACAATTTGCCAACTTAAGACAGTAAATTAATTATCACAAATTTTAAAAAGATAATTAAATTATGTTCTATGTATCTTCTACTTAATAGCTTATACATTCATTTTTCTCGGAAAAGTATCCATCAAATAGCATTTCATAGAACTTTTCATGTTGGCATGAATTTCAATTATTTGGAAGTTCTGATTTAGAAAACCTCATTCCCATTTTGTAAGACAAAATAATAGGTTAATAATGATAGGTTAATAATTCTTAACTCTCTGGAAGATGCCTCAGTTTTATAAAATCTAAGCACTACCATTCATCTAGTAGTTTGTGGAGATAAAGCAGGAGATTACTGTCTGCATTTCTGAAATCCCTTTATCAACCCTCTTTAAAACTCTGAAAACTCCACAGGACTAGAATATATACAAGAAACTTACACCCTTATGTAAAAAATAATAGTTTTGCATATATACAAAAGCCCCATTCCACATTAGAAATCTTTCCCCATTCTTCAACATCTTGAGAATACATTAAAAGGAAAGGAGAGCCTGTTAAAACGTAAGGGTGGGGAAAGGCTGAAGGGGAGTTGATGCTTTACAAAAGGTCCCACCTGCTCAAATTCATACTTCAGTTCCTGTTCTTGTACCCTAAGGACATCTCGTAAGTGATCAGTATGGGCAGCTGCCTGCCGACGAAGCTGGGTTCTCATTTCATTCTCCATGGCATCTCTGACTTCCTCTACCTATGATAAAAAAACATAACAGTGATTAGTTCTCAACTCTCCACATACTACTCTAGGAAAGCTAAAGACTGATATCAACAACAATAGCAACTTCCATATTCTGAACCCCTACAATGTGCCAGGAATGTGTACCCATCCTTTACTTCTTCTTAGGTGAATCAGAAAGCTGAACACTGGAAGGCAGCTCAAACAAGGTGACACAGCTATTGCGAAAATCAGATTTCAAATAAGAGTCTCTCTGGTTCCCAAACTTGTGGTTTTCTCATATCATCAGGCTGCCTCCTACATAGAACACACAGTCATTTCCTGAATC
Source organism: Otolemur garnettii (assembly GCF_000181295.1). Taxonomy (NCBI): domain Eukaryota; kingdom Metazoa; phylum Chordata; class Mammalia; order Primates; family Galagidae; genus Otolemur; species Otolemur garnettii. Next base: position 2,075,289 of record NW_003852542.1, on the reverse strand, counting down.
ACGCATTCCTCTGAGAAGTAGCTAAATCCAGAATAGGGAGAAAAATAACTACATAAGAGTTGGGATTGGCTTGGCGCCTATGGCTCAAGTGGCTAAGGCGCCAGCCACATACAACTAAGGTGGTGGGTTCGAATCCAGCCCAGGCCACCAAACAATGATGACGGCTGCAACCAAAAAAAATAGCCAGGCGTTGTGGCGGGCGCCTGTGG
>NW_003852542.1:2067401-2074612 GCF_000181295.1 Otolemur garnettii | reverse complement strand
CAATTCTCCTGCCTTTGCCTCCCAAGTAGCTGGGACTACAGGCGCCCACCACAACACCCGGCTATTTTTTGGTTGCAGCCGTCATTGTTTGGTGGGCCCAGGCTGGATTCGAACCTGCCAGCTCAGGTGTATGTGGCTGGTGCCTTAGCTGCTTGAGCCATAGGCACTAAGTCAAATTTTTAACATGAATTTAAACTCAACATGGGCCAACCAAATCAGTGCAAAAATGTATCTTGCTTAATAATTAGCTGAATCACTACAAATTACTGAACAATGATTATCTGAAATTCAGAACTTATTTTTTCTCAGAAAAAATAATTAATGAATTCATTTAGTCAGTGTATAATTTATAAAGTGTCAGCCCCATGGATGCAACAGTGCTCAAGGCAGAAAAACTTCTTGCTCTCATGTATATTTCAATGGAGCAAGCATAGAGTAAACAAAAAGGAAACCTCAGATTGTGATACTTTTTTCTAAGTATGAATTCAGCAGGTGAGGACCTATTATAAAACATCAACTCCCCTTCAACCTCCTCACATTTTAAATAAATAGGGCAGGCTGGGTACAATGGATCATGCCTGTTATCCTAGAACTCTGGTATACCAAGGCAGGGGGATTGTTTTAGCTCAGGAGTTTGAGACCAGCCTGAGCAATGGCAAGATTGCTATTAAAAATAGAAAAATTATCTGGGTGTTATATAGTGGGCGCCAGTAGCCACGGCTACTCAGGAGGCTGAGGCAAGAGAATAGCTCAAACCTAAGAGTTTAAGGTTATAGTTAGCGATGATTTAGGTGGGACAACAGGATGAGACTATCTTTAAAAAAAAAAAAAGGAGGAGGAGGAGCCAGGAATGGTGACTCACGCCTATAATCCTAGTACTCTGGGTGGCCAAAGTGAGTGGATTGCCTGAGCTCAAGAGCAGTCTGAGTAAGAGTGAGAGTGTTTTTTTCTAAAAATAGAAAAAAACAAGCCAGGCATTGTGATGGGCACCTGTAGTCCCAGCTACTCAGGAAGCTGAGGCAGGAAAATCAGTTGAGCCCAAGAGTTTGAGGTTGATGTGAGCTATGACGCTACAGCACTCTACCAGGGGCAACGGAGACAAATAAGTCTCTATTTTCAAAAAAGAAAAAAGTACTATGACAGAGAGTAATACAGACACTCTACTTTAGATTGAAGGAATAGAAAAGGCTCTGCTGATAAAATGACATTTAAACTTAGAAAGCTTAGTTTAAAAAGGGAAGACAGAGGAAGAACAAAGGTCCCAAGAGAAAGAGGCAGTAAGGGCACACACACAAAAATACCAACCAGAGTACTCAGAGCAGTGAAATGAAGGGGAGCCTGGCTCACACCAAGGCAAGATTAACATGCCTTTTTGGTATTAAGAATTTGGATTTGGGGAGGGTGGTAGAGGGACCACACCTATGGAACATATTGTAAGTACAAGTTGGATCTACCAGGTGTAGAGCATACATGTCTTAATCCTGTAATAGGGTAAAAGTGGTAAACATTCCAATTTGTACAAATAATCATCACATTGAATCCTATAATGGCATAAATGTATTTATGATCTATATACGAAAGACTTAATTTAAAAAATTAAAAAGAATTTATATTTTATATTAAGTGGGTGACATCAGTGGAGGATTTCTACAGTGTAGTGTCTGATTAGACTGTGTTTTATAAGGACTCCTTGGCTGTGTATATAGACATATAGAAGAGCATGAAAAAGGGAAATATGTTGAGATGATAGCTTGGATTCAAGTGGTGGTAATGGAGAATAAGAAAAGTGAACAGATTTGGGATTTATTTAGATGCAGAACTGGTAGGATCTGTTGAGGCTGATGGAGGACAACCAAGTGTGATTTTGGCTTGAAAAGCTGAGTAGATGGTAGTTTATTTAGAAAGAAAAAAGTTGAGGGCTTGGGAGACAGGTTGGAGAGAATCAAGAAATTTGTTTTGAAGGCCGGGTGCAGTGGCTCATGCCTATAATCCTAGCACTCTGGGAGACTGAGGAGGGTGGATTCCTTGAGCTCAAAAGTTCCAGACCAGCCTGAACAAGAGTGAGACCCCATTCTCTAAAAATAGCCTGGTGTTGTGGCAGGTGCCTGTATTCCTAGCTACTTGGGAGGCTGAGGCAAGAGGATACCTTGAGCCCAAGACTTTGAGGTCACTGTGAGCTGTGATGCCTCAAAACATTCTAACAAGGGTGACAAAGTGAAACTCTATCACACACACACAAAAGAAAGAAATCTGTTTCGAACACACTGAAAATAAAATGACTACTGAAAATCCAACTGGAGATAGCAAGTAGATAGAAACTGGAAGCCAAGGCAAAGGTCAGAGCTGGAGATACAAATTTGTCAGATATAGATGGTATTTAAATTTCAATACCACAGGACTAGATAAGAGTATTTAGAGACAGCTTAGGTGGAGAAAAGGTCTTAGAACCAATGCCAGGCATGAGAGAATTTGAGAGGCTGAGCAGAGAGAGAGGCTAATGTGGGGGAAAGGCCAGAAGAGTGTAGTGCTGGTAGCCTTGGCAGAAAAGCCTCAACCAGAGAAAGTGGTGAACTGTGCCCCAAGAAGACACAAAGGTAGAATGAGGAGTTGGGTTGCCAAATCAGCTGACAGACACATGTTTAATATATGATGTGCCCAGAGAGAGGGCTCAAGAAGCCATTTCATCCATTTTTAATCACCAACTGGTAGAGAAAAATATATTCAGACTCTAACAAGGATTCTTTCAGCACTGCTTTAGGGGACAGAGGCTTCACTGGAAAGATGAGCTAGATAATCCCGGATACCGGTACCTTCGTACTACTTACATTTCTTCACCTGCTCAATGTAAAGGAACTCTGCTGCATCAGTCCTTCATTAGATCTGAGTGCAGAGCCTTAAGTTCCATTCTAAAGATGGGTTGGTGTCACTCAAATGCAGTATTTTAAAGTCAATGACTGGCAATATGATCTCTACAAGTAGAAAATTAAATTACATCCACTTTAAACATTAGCCAACAATTTTCATTTCTCCTACCTTTTTGTCCTGTTCAGCCTGTACTTCACTTCTGTGATGTTCTAATGCTTTTGCCACTGCAGAGTCAAATGCCCGCTTTTCTTCCAGCTTTTGTTTTTCCAAGGCTAAGGTGATATGTTGTTTCTCTGTGGCCTTCTGTTCTGCTAGCTCTCTGTTTAGCTGATCAATGCGACGATGTGCATGAGCAATCAGGGAGTTCAGGTCGTCAGTAGAAAGCTTATCAGCTAAACAGAAAACCCATATCTAAAAATTAATGGTTTCACCAAAATAATACATCACTACAAAGTAATTTACTTCAAGTGATAGTAACAGCTGTTAAAAAAACAAAAAGCAAAAAGTAGCTAACATGAAGAGATTTCAATTCTCCAATCAGAAGTTAATGTTTAATGTCTAACAACAAAGATATTTTCAATGGCAAGCAATGTAATTTAGTTGGCCTTCAGGTAACCAGCTCTTTTCCAGGAATCCCCTTCTAAACTGAACCAATTATATATAAACTGGCTGTAACTTTGACTCTAAAGACAAAGTTTACATATACAACCACTTCTATACATACATATATTTATTTATTTATGTATATATTTTAAGACAGAGTCACCCTAGGATTGAGTACCATGGCATCATAGCTCATAGCAACTTCAAAGTCTTAGGCTCAAGAGATCCTCTTGCCTTAGCCTCCCCCCGCCCACCACCACCCAAGATCATGGGTTCAAGACCATTCTGAGCCAAAGCAAGACCTCATCTCTAAAAACAGCTGGGCATTGCAGCAGGCGCCTGTAGTCCCAGATACTTGGGAGGCGGCAGCAAGAGAATCACTTGAGCCCAAGAGTTTCAGGTTGCTGTGAGCTGTGATGCCACAGCACTCTACCAAGGGTGACAAAGTAAGACTATCTAAATAAATAAATAAATCTCAAAAGCAAATACAAATTCCCTTGCACTGTTCCTTAATGAGGGTTTTTGTTCCTTTTCTTAAACACTTATTATCTAGGACAGTGATCTATAATCAGAGCTTTGCAAAATACTCATGCCCAAAGATTCCCGTGTATTTTTTTTTTTTCTAAATCTCACACTCCAAAGTATTCTAAGCATACACTATAGGTTGAAGAATTGTGGCTCTTGTCTCTCTCGCCTTTTCTCCTCCATGAGAAAGACCCACTTCCAATTCTATTTGGAAATGTTCTAAACTTTCTCTTCGTAAAAAAAAAAAAAATTATGGCTCTAATAGTAAAATAAAGAATATTAAAAATTCTATGATAATTACTCAATTCCTCAAAAAATAAATTGAAAAGCAAAAAACAAAGAAGAGTAAGAGATTTACTGTCATGTGGAACATCTATGGGTAAGTGATTCAAATTAAACAATTGTTAAAAACTATGAAATGATAGGGGCCATTTCAACACTGAATGGACATTAACAAATTGTTAAGTTTCAGGTATGATAATGACATAGTGAATATGTTTTTAAAACATACTGAAAGTATTTACAAATAAAGAGACTGTAATATTTGGGATCTGCTTCTATGTTAGTTGAAGAAGGGTAGAAATATATGAGATAACACTGACTAATAACTATTGAAGTTGGGTGATTGGTTCAGAGAAATTCATTATAGTTTTCTTACTTTTTTTTTTTTTTTTGAGACAAAGTTTCACTTTGTTACCCTCAGTAGAGTGGCATGGAGTCACAGCTCACATCAACCTCAAACTCTTGTTTAAGTAATCCTCTTGTCTCAGCCTCCCGAGTAGCTGGGACTAGAGCTGGGACCACCCCCACATCTGGCTAGTTTTCTATTTTTTAGTAGAGACTAGGTCTCGAGCTTGCTTAGGCTGGTCTCGAGCTCTTAGGCTCAAGCAATCACCCCACCTTGGCCTCCCAGGATTACAGGCATGAGTCAACACACCTGGTCTTCCTTTTTTCCCCCCCAAGACAGGATCTCACTTTGTCACCCAGGCTGGATTACAGTAGCACAATCACAGCTCACTTGCAACCTTAGACTCCTCAGGTGATCTTTCTGAGCCTACAAGTAGCTGAGACTACAAGCATGTGTCACATACAGAGCTAATTTTTAGTAGAGACAGTGTTTTGTTATGTTGTCCGGGCTGATCTTAAACTCTTGGCTTCAGGCAATCCTCTTGCCTTGGCCTCTCCAAATGCTAGGATTACACGCATTAGCCACCACACCCAGTCTTTCCTACTTTTTAAATGTTTAAAATTCTCTAAAGTTTAAAAAGAAAATCCATATTTTACACACTCTTCACATCTACATGATTCCAATAAATTGATGAAACATGAAACATGTTTGTTCATGAGAGCACGTGGATGCCAAAAGCATCAAATTCAGATTTATCACATGGGATATAATTCTATTTTATATTATGTACATGGCTTAGCATAAGAATCATAGACATGACAAAAAGACTTTAGTCTATTAAGAATCAAGACAAAAGCCTTTAAATGTAAAATATACATAGTTACTCACCTAGGTCAGAAACACCTACAAAGGAAACAGAACAACAGTTTGAAAGCAAGAATGTACTACTTCAGTTATTGATCATTAAATAGAACCATCCAAAAGAAAATAAGAAGGAACCAGAAACCCGTTACTAGGAAAAACATACTTTAATATTGGAAAGCAAATAATAGAGGCTATTTCCTCAAATTTAAAGGGAGTATAAAACAACATAAATCAAGGTAAATTCTAATATTTTAGAAAATAAAAGAATCATTGATATTAAAAGTAGTTTTGGTTTTAAGAGACTTATCTCTATTTCAACAAAGCAATCAACTTAGGCTTTTCACAAAAACTATAATTTTCTTTCATCCCCTCTCATTTGCATTTGTTCATAAAGTACTTTGCTAAGTCACTGACTTATTTTGCTAAGTCTGACTGACTGCTCTCATAGGCCTGTCCTAACAGTTTAAATACTTAATAAATTAATCTTTTTATAACCTGTGCTAATTAAACTAAGACTACCTGATTGGAGGATAAGAAAGAAAAAAATTACATTCTGAACAGTCTGAATGATGGTCCCCACCAAGACCACAAGTACCAAAGTGTGAACATTTGATGAGAGGAGAAGCACAGCCCTGTCAGCTACTGCTTCTCAGTATGAGCTTCTTCCTAAATATAGACTGCTCTGAGCTTTTTAATGATCCTTGGATTCAAAAAGTTCAAAGACAGGGATTTTTCACCCAAAAAGGTTCTGAAAGTCAACCGTTTAACCTGGAGTTTAACCTACAGAAATAGGTATCAGTACCAGTGTTATAGGATAGGCTGACAAAGTTGGACAAAGTGAGAGATGCTGTACATCAGTCACAACAGGGCTCATAATTATGGCTCCATATATGCACTGTAGTCTGAAAGTAATTGAGGAAACATGCACTAGGGATGCTGCCAAGCCATAACTTTCACCTCACCCTCCAAACCTGGCAACTTCCTTCCCCTGCAGGGATCTTACTCTGAATTTGGGCTTTATTCTGTGAAGAGGGACTTGAGTGAATTTAAAAAGCGATAAATTTGGAGGTTATCACTCCTGTGCTCTTTTTTATATTTAACACATACGTACCCTTAAACAATATATGGTTTTGTTTTACATGTTCTTAAACTTCATGTAAATGGTATCTTATCTTATGTGTTCTTCTGTAACTTTTTGGTTTTTCTTTTAGGGGGGGCTTGGTGTTTTTTTAATTTCCTAAGGGTAATATACATTTAGGTTCCATTGTTTACATTTGTTAGGTAGAGTCCAAGTTGTGGTTGAGCCCTTCAACCAGGAAGTGTGTCAAATACCTCTACATCGTGCCTGTTAAATGAGAGCTTATCACACCCTCTCCCTCCATACTCCTCTCTCCTCCCGGCTCCTTGAATTTGGGAGTTTTTTTGTTTTTCTTAACATTTATGTGAGAGTTGTAATTCTAGTTCATTCATTTGCACTGCCATATAAACGAGACATTTAGCTGCAAGTTTTCTGCTCTTACAAACAATGCTACAGTCTACATTTTTACATGAATTTCCTTGTGTGGGGTAAACCCCCACAAAAATTAAATGAAATGTGCTCTTTTAATTCCAGAACTGAGCGAAAAGACTTGTGAGTATTGTGCGCTTTTGTTGAAGCCCTAAACGACCTGGGAAAACATGGTCGGGGCCTGCAGGCCAGGCTTAAAAACCTCCTACAGGGAACCCC
>NW_003852542.1:2065764-2066917 GCF_000181295.1 Otolemur garnettii | reverse complement strand
AAGAGAAAGGTTTTACTCCTCTGTTTATCCTAACCTTTAACTTTAACAATAGAAGTCAGATAATGTATTGTTCTTTTAGGTCTTCCAAGAGGAATAGCCTGAGGCTAGCTTAAGATGGTTGTCTTACTTTCCCGGACTTTCTTTTTTAGGCTAATCTTACGATGGCTATCTCACTTTCCAGGACTTACTTTCTTTTCTATAGTTTAAGATAAGAAATGAGGATGTTAGGATTATTGATCAATGTGGTGTACGTGACTAGCCCCCAATAAAGGGGAGTGGAAAACAGACATTTTGTTACATGCCACCTAAGAGTGTGTAGTCGTTTCTTGCTTTTAAACAATTCTAGGAGCGAGCTTGCACCAGCGGCCAAGCCGTCCTTCTCTCCCTGCGAGAAAGAACATCACCTAACATCCTTGAGTACCTATGAGTCTTCTTCTAGAGCACATACCTAGAAGTTGAAACGTTGGATCAGGGCACACATACATCTTCACCTTCATGAGGTATTGTAAGTTATAATTTAACAAACAACTTGCTAAATGACTGCTTCCTAGTGTATTTCCTATTCTTCATTTTCAGTGCATCTGGAACGCGCACTAGGTGGCCCACATCACCTCATCCTCAGATTACTCCAGTAGTAGCTTTTAACCAGCTTCTATGCCCTTAGGCACTCGCCTCCCTATACCTTCAATCTTACAAAAAAGAATTTTCCTCATTACTATCACATTAGTCCTCTTCTCAAAAAACCAAAACAGAGTTCATGCTGCTGATATAAATCAATCAGGCAGAGAACAGTTGAGGCTAGTGGATAAGAATCTTGACTCCATCTCCATTTGGAGCAAATTACTTCTCTGTGTCTCGGTTTTCTTAACTATAAAATGGGGATAAGAACAAAACTTACCTCATAAGCTGCTGCAAACATTAAATAAGTTAACGTTATGTGAAGCACACAGTGCCAGGCACAAAATAATGCTCAATAACATTAGCTGTTATTATTTATTTGGGACTTTGCTCAGCTACAGAGAATACAAAAAGAAGACTAGACATAATGAACATCTCCAGTATATACATAGCCTAGGGAAACAATAACAAAAGAGCAAAATGACTCAAAACACAAATTGGTACTAACAATTTGGTAAGTTTTTTTTTTTTTTTT
>NW_003852542.1:2049260-2065122 GCF_000181295.1 Otolemur garnettii | reverse complement strand
TTTGGGACTATCTCCAGACTCCACCCACTACATACTAGTAACACTCTTCAGTTGTGGCAAACAAAAATGTCTCTAAGTATTGCCAAATGTCCTCTGGGGTAGGCAAAAATGCCCTGGGTTGAAAATTACTGCTTTAACATTTTCATGTTTTACAAACAGGTACTTTAGGCAAAAGAATAGGAAAAAAGTTAACAACTTCAGAGCTGGCTTGTAAAAATTAGTAGGATTTAGCCTACTGGGAAGACCAAAGGGAGAATGCAAATTTTTCCTGCCCTTTGAATCTTATTTTGTCTTGGCCAACTTAAATTCCTTACTATCTACCAAATGTCTTCTTTATGCCAAGGAGCTTAAATCAAATGGAAGGAGACAACACACACAGACACAAACCAATGAATTAGACTTTCAAGACGATAAAATAAATGGTAGAGTATTGTGGAGGAGGATGGTCAAGGAAGGTCTCTCAGTGGTCACATCTGATTCAGTTGTAATCTAAATTCTAAGGAGGAAAATGATCCCTGCTCAAACATGAACTGTCCACAATGCCCTCTTTGCTAGCTAGTAGATATTCAGTTTAAACAACAATGTGTGAACAGGATTTACTGTTCCTAAACTGAACTTTGTATGTTTCTCCACTTTACCCTCTTGCTCCCAAATCCTACATTTTTCTTTGATAACAGTCTGATACCTCCCTTTTGAGTTAATTGTAATAAAAAAACTAAACGTCTGGGCAGCGCCTGTGGTTCAGTGAGTAGGATGCCAGCCCCATATACCAAGGGTGGCGGGTTCGAACCCAGCCCTGGCCAAACTGCAACAACAACAAAAATAGCCAGGCATTGTGGCAGGCATCTGTAGTTCCAGGTAGTGGGGAGACTGAGGCAAGAGAATCGCCTAAGTGCAAGGGCTGGAGGTTGCTGTGAGCTGTGATGCCACAGCACTCTACCAAGGGCAATAAAGTGAGACTCTGTCTCTAATTGAAAAAAAAAAAAAAAAACCCTAAGTGTCTTGAGTTATTTTTAAACAGCCTTGACTCCACTTCCTGCCTTTAAATCTCCCTAGTTGGCCATTAGACAGATATAATTCCTGCATTGGTCTTTATTACCTTAGTTCCTTAGACCAGCCATGGTTCTATGATGCAACCCTGACACCTTCAGCCGAGAGACCTATAACATGAGAAGTTTGGTTTCTAACAGATGCTAGCATTAAAATAGTATTTTAATTTTGCTGAGACTTGCAATTTCTAAGATTCTTAGTATTTTCACAGCACTTCAGAGAAATGTTAACTACTTCCTGTAGTTACACTGTCTAAAAGCTAGTCAAAGTTCCTTGCAGTCTGAGCCTTTGTAAATGAAGAGCCAGAAGGCTGATTTCCTTCTCACTGCAGGGTCCCTGGGTGAATTCTCAATAGCCTTGTGTTGTCACAGAGCAATTATAAGGTATGCCTTAAATAATTCATTGTAAATACTTTTAAAGTATCAAGCATTTTAAATAATTTTATATGTATCATACATATGTGTATATGTGGGTGTGTGTATATATATACATATATATATAATATGTAAAAGATATTTTAATAGAATCAAGGTTGTAATGCCACTCTCACTCAGATTCCAAACTGGGATTTTTTTGAGTAGCAAAGATCAGAATGGAATCATGTAAAATCATGTAATATGAAATTAATCAATGACTGGAACCTGTGTTCATCATTGCTAAAACTATGGGAGTATGGTCACAGGTGCGTCATCTGTAGTGACTGTTTTAAGGAAATGCTGAAACAATGTACTATACAACAAAAGTGGGTAAGCATGCCATATCTCTTATTTGGACTAGATGAATAGAGTTGAAGTAAGTTTAGTTGATCAGTTCTTAAAAATCAAAAAAGTACCATTACTTCAGTTGTACTTACTCATCCCCTTCCATCCAGGAAGGACTTCTGGAGTAATACTATCCAGTTCTCGTTTAAAGTCATCCCGGGCTTGGACTACCAGCTCATGATACTGAGATACGACCTTAGCCTCAGACTGAGCTGCCTGGACCTGAGCAAATATAAAATGTGTATCATAAAAGTGAACAGAAAGTACCATAACTATTCTAAGAAAGAGAAGTAATAGTCCTTCATTTATGTATGTTTTTTTTGGAATGTGTAAAAAATATATACATAAAAACCTGAAGCTCAGAAAAAGGAACTTAAGCCTTGTCTTTGTTTCCTTCTAATTCCTGATCAAATACCAGGAATAGGGCTTTTTCCATCCTATTATATCCCTTTCCCTCTCTCTCAGGGTCATGGGAAATTACCCACATAGATCACACAAGTACAGACAGAAGATTGGCTACAAAATGGAAATTTTCATAAATGACAATAACCATGACCCAAAATGTTACTTATTATAAAAAACATTATCAATGCTGAATAACCTACTTGGTATCTGAGGCTAGTTTTTAAAAATAGCAAAAACTAATTTTCTTTGCAGGGCAAAGGGGAGAGATACGGGAGGAATGTTTTTATTTTCCTATAAAAGACCTACGAAACACACCTTTTTGACCACATTATCCAGATCAACTATCAGGTTGTGAAGTTTCCCCTCTGCGGCCGTTATATGAGGTTTGGCCCCAGCAACCTCTTTTTTCTTTGCATTTTCAATCACACTTTTCATCTTCTCTAACTCTTCACTGGAAACCAACAAAACGCATCAAGGATTAGTATAATTCTGTGACAACTTTATTAAAGAGTTTTGAGTCTGTACAATAAACAATTATAAAGTCAATGAATGAAACATAACTTGAAAAAAAATTACCAATGCTTCACCAACAACTGAAAACACCTTGGCCAGAATCTAGATTTAGTAGGTGAATCAAAGAAGTAGAATGCTGTCTGGGAAGATCCAGGCTTCAGAACTTAACAGACCTGACTTCAACTTCCAGATCAGCCTCTCATTTCCTACAAGCTCTTGTGTAAGAATTAGAAGTAATTCATGAGAAGTCCCTGACACAGTACCTAATATATCATAAAAATAGCAGCTCTCACAAGGATTAGGCTGACTCCCCTCCAGTGACAGAAGGGGAGGTAAAGGCACAGGAGAAGGCCAAGGACCTCACTGAGTAAATAAATCAGTTCTGGGGACTCCACAATTCAGAATGTTTCATAGTATAGACAAACTGTGGCCTACGTAACCACAAAACACAGAATTCAGAGAACCCTGACAGATAATTTAGTGATGTAAGCATAATGTCTTTTTTTTTTTGGATACAGTGTCTCACTTTTAATCAAAAATTGTTGCTCTCGGTAGAGTGCCGTGGTGTCACAGCTCACAACAACCTCCAACTCTTGGGCTTAAGCAATTGTCTTGCCTCAGTCTCCCAAGTAGCTGGGACTACAGGTACCCCCACAACATAGGTTATTTTTTTAGAGACAAGGTCTTGCTCTGGGGCTCAGGCTGGAAACTACAGAGTTCAGGCAATCTACCTGCCTCAGCCTCCCAGGGATTATAGGCATGAGCCACCATGCCCAGCCAGTAACATAATGTCTTAAATCTCCTAAAATATATGCTAGTTTCATTAGAAGACCTCTCTTTTTCCATCAATAATAACTATTTTAAGAAACTCAGCAAAAGTCTAAATGACAAATAACTATTCCACGCTGTTGATGAGAATCTTTAGTCAAATGTAGGTTTCTATTATCAGACATGGATCTATATTTGGGTTAATCCTAGTTTTAGCCAAATTCCAGGAATCAGGGTGTGAAAGCTTACTACTTTTGGTAATTAAGGCAAACAGATTATGACATACTTTCTAAATTCTGATAAAACTGCCCAAACCATCTCAGCAAAATCTTTTTTTTTTTTGAGACAGAGCCTCAAACTGTCCCCCTGGGTAGAGTGCTGTGGCATCACAGCTCACAGCAACCTCCAACTCCTGGGCTCAAGCAAGTGTCCTGCCTTAGCTTCCCAAGCAGCTGGGACCACAGGTGCCTGCCACAATGCCCAGCTATTTTTTGGCTGCAGCCGTCATTGTTGTTTGGCGGGCCGGGCTGGATTTGAACCCGCCACCAGCAAAATCTTGAAATTGGCTTGGTGCCTGTGGCTCAAGCAGCTGAGGTGCCAGCCACATATACCTGAGCTGGTGGTTCAAATCCAGCCTGGGCCTGCCAAACAACAATAATGGCTGCAACCAAAAAACAGCCAGGCATTGTGGCGGGTGCCTATAGTCCCAGCTACCTGGGAGATGGAAGCAGGAGAATCACTTGAGCCTAGGAGTTGGAGGTTGCTGTGAGCTCTAATGCCACAGCACTCTACCCAGGGGGACAGCTTGAGGCTCTGTCTCAAAAAAAAAAATCTTGAAATTATAATAGAATCTCAGTAAATCTATAGATATATCACCAAAGTAATATCCAAAGTAAAACTGATTTTTATGTAAGATCCTTATGTAAGTTTCTGCCAAATTTACTTTTGCTCAATTACATTTTCTTCCTTCTCTCTTTTTATACTTTTGTGTTCCTAATGCCAATTCACATAAAGTTCAAGGAGAAAAAGGAAGAGTTTCTCTGCCTCCTCTTTATTCTACACAAACAGTACAAAGAAAACCCAACCCCAAGAAACCACCAGGAGGCCCTAATTACTTGTTAAAGTCCATGAGTAATTACTTGGCTTTGAGAAGTGCATCAGCAGCTTCATCTACTGCCTTTCTGCGTTCCTTCAGTGCACCCTCCACTGTGCGCCACTGAGCAGACTTCTTCTCAGCTGCCATCTAAACAAAAAAGAAGGATATAGTTCCATTTGGGTTTGAACCTAATTCCCAAATATTATACAACTTCCAGCCTTTCTACACCAACTAGGATGTTAAATATCCCGGGTGGGTTCCATTATGCTGAGCTCTGATATTTAAATTTTTTTCTTACACCTTAAATAATATGGAATTTTCTTTTAAGTTGTCAAAGTCTGTAGTTTCCAGCTATTAATATCTAAAGTCGAATTCAAGTCCTTTGTGATGTATCAGTATGTACAAATGACTGAAAACATGTAGAATATGTGTAAACGTTTTAAAAACTGTACAGCTATGGTGGCAAAGTAATCTTAGTGATCATGCATACTTCTAATCCTTGAGATTTATGATTTCTATATTTACTTTTATTTTACTCTTTAAATGACTAGATGTCAAGATACGTTTTTATGTACTAAATAACTGAACATTATTTATTATTTTTAGTTTTTTAAAGACAAGGTCTTGGCTCTATTGTTGCTCAGACTGGAATACAGTAGCATGACTATTGTTCACTATAACCTCAAACTCCTTGGCACAGGCAATCCTCCTGTCTCAGCCTCCCAAGTAGCTAGGACCATGAGCCTGCATCATCATGTCTAGCTAATTTTTCTGTATTCTGTAGAGATAGGGTCTTACTACTGCCCATGTTGGTCTCAAACTCCTGGTTTCAAGCAATCCTCCTGCTTCAGCCTCCCAAAGTCCTGGGATAATAGGTGTGAGCCAGAGTGCCAGGACTGAATATAATTAGAAAGGGAAACTACTGAGTCCTAGTATTACATTTTGAAATCAATGTTATTACTTTATTCTTGGAAGTGTTCAGTATAAATTAAATAATCAGCATAAACATTTAAAATAGCTGCTATTTAAGGCAATGTGAGATCACTCTATATTATATCTTACAACCTACATGTCAATCTAAAAGTACCTCAAAATAAAAAATTTATCTAAAGAAATGGTAGGCAATTTTAAAGCAAAAATAAAAAGCAAGCAACAAATAGATATAAGCACTATTAAGATATAAAAGCAAATCAAAACAAATTCTTATACCATATCAGTGTTTTAAGATAAAGCACCATATATTATATTCATTTTAAAAAATTTAAAGAACATTCTCAGTTTTTTTTTTAAAGATAATTACTCTAGGCTTTCTTCACTTAGTGAGGGAAAGCCCACACCATGAGGAAGAATCAATCTGTTAAACAGTGTATGGCTAATTACTCTGTGGCTTACCTCAGAATTATCCATGGCTGCTTTCAGTATGTTGGAGTGTGCATTGACAGCCTGGACTGCAGCATTCTGAGCTGCAACAGCCTGCAGAGTGATGCTTGCAGTATGGCTCAGAGCATCTTCTAAGCTCTTGGCTAGAGCTGAAAAAATTAAGGAACAACAAAATACACATGAGACTCAAGTTTATGGAATCAAAATTTCACTTTAAAGTATGCTAAAATATTGGTAATACTTAAATCTGCATAATGAATCTATCAGGCTTATTATACTATTTTTACTTTTATGTATATATAAGGCTTTTCTCAAATAAAAAGGGCTTTGATTCTTTTAACAAAAGTTTAACATATTTCAAACGGAAGAAATAAGGTTTAGACTCTATAGTCCCTTTTATCTAGTAGAGGCTATAAATTCAGCAACATTATCAGCTTTTTCCATTTCAAATAATCATCTTATCAACCTACAAAGGAAAAGAGGTACCCATTTTGATCCCCTCAGTAAGAAATAGTAATACAGCAAAAGATGAAATAAGGAGATAAGAGAGGAAAAAAGAAAGACTAACAAGAAAAGATGCAAATAAGAAAAGCAAAAGCAGCTTGAAATGGACAGTGTTATTCCACAAAAGGTTATCACAAATGTTCAAGGGGCTACCACCTAATAAGAAAGTATTTCTATATGCTGCTTCAGGAATACCAAAAGGTAAGCAAGAAATAATTTAAATATGGAAGAAGGGGTATTTGAAAAAAAAGCCCAGTGAGAATACTAATTTAATTACAACTGATAACAGAGATGACGAAAAATGGAAGATATTTTGGCAGGTCAGACAAAAGCAAAAAGTGATTCTGAACAAAAGAAGCATAAACTGGTGATGAATAAATGGAACCTAATAAACCAACATGTAGTACCTCTGCAACAAAGGAGAAAGCTATTATAAGAATGAGAAAATACCAAGAAATTGATGTGATACTGAAGTTAAACTGAAGAGCAAGGTGATATAAAGAGACAAAGACACAAGGGAGAGAAACGTGGCACTACCTATTTGGCACGCATGATATGCTTGAGTTAATGGTGGACATCTACATGCAGATGGTAGTGAATCACTTTATAGAGGCCACAGAAAGCAGGCTGCAGGGAGTCTACTTCAAGCCCTCTTCAGTTCTGATCATTGATAAAAATTACACACACAAATGCACACATTTTTCAGTTTGGGAGAAAACCAAGAGAAGAGGTGACAGATAAAATTCTAAAAATGTTCACTTTGCCCAAAATAACAGAGGAATTAGACAAAGAAAAAAAAGATGAGACATCTCTGTTTTAAATGTATAATTTAATATAAGGTGCCCACATGATAAAGTGTGAAAAGTGAAGAAAAAAATATGAATGAAACAAAAAGTAACCTTAAGGAAAAATAAAGACATGGGAAAAGGTACAGAAATAACTCACTTACTTCTAAGTCATTTATTCAACATTCTCAACTCTTTGCAACATGGACAAAAATTCAGAAGAATGCAAAAACAAAAACAAAAATCCAAATCTCAATAACCAAACAAATGTCCAACACCTATGTTCATTCTGTCCCTTCTACTCTTTTACACAATCTTAACAAATTCGGCTCCTCAGTTTAGGACAGAAAGGAAACAGGGGACTGACATGGTGGCTCAAGTCTATAATCCTAGCACTCTGGGAGGTGAAGGCAGGAGGATTACTTTAACTCAGAAGTTTGAGTCCGGAGCTTAGTTTAGTCTCTACTAAAAATAGAAAAATTAGCCAGGTGCCTGTCTACTTGAGTAGCTAAGGGAGGAGGAATGCTTGATCCCAGGAGTTTGAGGTTGCTGTGAGCTGGACTGAGGCTATGGTAATCTAGTCCAAGCAACCAAGCAAGACTTTATCTCAAAAAAAAAAAAAGAGAGAGAGAGAAAGGAAAGTAACAGAAATAGGTGACAGGGAGATCAAAAAAGTATAAAACAACTGCCATGAGAATTTAAAACAGTCTGTCCAGCAAAAAGCTATATACCCCACTATCTCAGAGACTTTAATATACCACAGCAAAGTATAGTAAATTATGTTCCATGTGCCTTAAGAGACGAAAATACATTTTTTGGTATCTATTATCTTTTTCAAACTATCAAAAAACTTACCATAAAATTGAAACTTACAAAGGAATATGCTTATTAGCTAGAAACCAGCAACTTATAGAACACTCCATACCCTACCAATGTCAGGTAAACGCTGCCAGAGTGAGAGTCCAGAAACTAGACTGATAGGGCAGAATGTGAGCCATTCCAGCTCCAACAAATAAATTTACAAGTTTAACAATTAAAATCCTCTCAAACAAGCTGCTAAAACATAATCAATTTCTGTTTCCCAGACTCTGAAGATCTTCAGCACTAACCATAATAAACCAAACAGGAGAAAGTACATGTATTATTTGGAATTTTTCCCCACCCTTAATTAAAGGGGGGCCTTGGCCCCTTGGTTAAAGGAGTTTTGGTTGGAAGGACCCCATTAAATTGAAAAAAAAAAAGTACTACAAATAACTGATAGATGACAAACTTGTGCTGATGGTTTAAGAAAGAACAACTGAGAGATGAAGAGAGAACAACTGAGAGATGACCCAAAGTCTTTAAGAAGCTGTTTGATTTACATACACTCAAGCTTAACTTGATCTTGTTTTTCCTGTTGTGCAAGGCGAGCTGCAACTTCTTCAGGTGGTCGCTCCCTTACAGAAGATGAGGATGCTTCCTCTTGCAGCAAAAGTAAATAAGAGGAAATCAAATTTTAGCACAGAATTTTAACAGCTAATAGGGACATAAAAACAGCATGGTTTCAGCTTGGCACTCGTAGCACAGTGGTTACAGTGTCAGCCACATATGCCAAGGCTGGCGGGTTCAAACCTAGCCCAGGCCAGCTAAGCAATAACAACTGCAACAAAAAATAGCCGGGCATTGTGGTGGGCACCTGTAGTCCCAGCTACTTGGGAGGCTAAGACAAGAGAACCACTTAAGCCCAAGAGTTTTAGGTTGCTGTGAGCTGTGACACCATGGCACTCTACCAAGGGAGACATAGTAAGACTCTCACCAAAAAAACATACACACACACACAAAAAACACAGCATAGTTTGTACTTGCCAGTTACATCAATGCAGTGTACTTTTGAGGTAAGGATTCTAAAACCACATCAACCGTTCTTCACGATTCCATAATGAAGAAACAGGAATCAGCTCTTCTTTGTTTTCAAAGATTTATTCAAACTTTTGAATTTAAAAAATGTCCTAAGCAAGTCTACAGTCTAAAGTCTAAAGTCTAAAACCCATTATAAATGCATACTTAAATAATGTCTAGGTGCTGCCTATGCCTTAAACAGTTCTGATGAGCATATCATACATAAAAGAATAAATATAAGTAATTAAACTACCTGAAAGGGCGGGTGTGAGCTTTCCTTCACCAGTTGCAGGGTGATCAGTTTTCACAACTTCTTCATGCTCAACACCAGGGGCTGGTACTGACAGGGTATCACCTGCTGCAGAAATAATTTGAGCTGCCTCTGTAGGTGCTATAAATATATGTTACTCATGGTATTTATTCTTTCCTGGATTAACAGAGACACAGAAACCTACTACTACTACAATCTACTTCACATCTGATTCCTCAAAGGCACAAAAACAGGTACTGTCACATGTTTGAATAACATATAAACAAGGGCACTGTCCACCACATATACAAATTCACATAAAATGGACAGAACGAAAGAAAGAAGTCTTGTCTTCATCAATCCGCGTGTTAATGCTCAGGCAAGACTTCTAGGAACAGTATTAAATCTTAACACACAAGAAGTGAATATCAGATTTACATGACATGGAAAAAGACTAGCAAAGGAAGAGACAGTCTATAATAAAAACATACAAAAGAAAGTAATTAATCAAAGAATATTTTTTAATTGCTTTGAGATGAAAGGAGAGGTGCTGAGCAGAAAGAAGAATATAGTTTTGTTTGTTTTCTTTGAAGTTTTTGGCCAGGCTGGGTTTGAACCCACCACCTCCAGCATATGGGGCTGGTGCCCTACTCCTTTGAGCCACAGGCGCTTCCCAAGAATATAGTTTTAAACATGAAGAAAGTACACAGTGAAAACCAAATGTTACTAAATAAGAACAGAATTTAAAAAAAAATTAAACCCATAGTACAGTGGTTACGGTGCCAGCAACAAGCATCAAGGGTGGGGGGTTTGAACCAGGCCTGGGCTAACTAAACAACAATGACAACTGCAACAAAAAAACAGCTGGGCATTGTGGCAGGCACCTTTAGTCCCAGCTACTTGGGAGTCTGAGGCAAGAGAATTACTTAAGCCCAAGACTTTGAGGTTGCTGTGAGCTGTGGAGCCAGGGCACTCTACTAAAGGCTACAAAGTGAGCCTCTATCTCAAAAAAAGGGGGTGGGGAGAGAAAGGGGAATGACTGGTTAATTTGGAATTATCTACAGGGACTAAAGCCAGACTCTTTCACCACTGAGAGAAGAAAAAAGTTAGTAAAGAGGTAGAAAAAAGAAAAAAGAGAATAGATCTTAAAATCCAAGGGAAAGGGCTAGAAGGAAAATGAAGTGTAGAAGGGAAAAATACAGTCTGTTACAAAGAAGGTAATTCTTGCTGCTTCCCTCACTTAATAGCTGTTCATAATAAAGCCCAATTCCCCATCCCACTCAACCCCTCAAATGAAACCCAAATGACAGATGAGAATGCTCCTTTCCCCAGGATAAGAGCTGAAGACCTGAAGAGACTTTCCTGGGGAAGGGCCTTACTCTCAACTGTGGGTATAAATACATTAGAAAAATTCATTTATCGGCAGTGCCCGTAGCTCAGTGGGTAGGGCGCCAGCCACATACACCCAGGCTGGCAGGTTCAAACCTGGCCCCTAGCCAGCTAAACAATAACAACTGCAACAAAAAATAGCCAGGCATTGTGGCAGGTGCCTGTAGTCTCAGCTACTTGGGAGGTAGAGGCAAGAGAACCACTTAAGCCCAAGAGTTTGAGGTTGCTGTGAATTGTGACACCACGGCACACTACCAAGGGTGAAAAATAGTGAAACTCTGTCTCCAAAAAAAAAAAAAAAGAAAGAAAAATTCATTTATCTATCATTTTAAAAGGATAATTCTAAATATAAGTACCTGTTGTTGCTGCTGGAGTATCTCCCTTTTGTTTTTGGAGTTTTGAGGCAGGCTGCTTAGATTCTTTCATTACCTCTGATACACTAGAGATTTTTAGTGGAGCAGACTCAATCTTGGGAAATAAAAACAATTACATTTCAGATATAACACTATTTTTTAAAAAGTAATATAGTAATATGCAGTATTTTAAAATTCAAGTCTCTCAAGCTTTTAACAAAGTTATCAAAACTTTACAACATATGCATTTTATTAACCAAAGTAAGAGAATCCATCATTTCTAGAAAAATGAAGCTCCAAAATTTCATTCCAAGTGACTAGAACATATTTTAGTAGTAATAAAGGCTTCACTTAGGGTAACTAATAAAGTCCGTGATGTATGACCTTCCCTTTAAACACCATCCATTTTATTTTATTTTATTTTATTTTATTTATTTATTTATTGAGACCGAGCCTCAAGCTGTCACCCTGGGTAGAGTGCCGTGGCATCACAGTTCACAGCAACCCCCATCTCCTGGGCTCAAGCGATTCTCCTGCCTCTGCCTCCCAAGTAGCTGGGACTATAGGCATCTGCCACAACACCCGGCTATTTTTTGTTGCAGCTGTCATTGTTGTTTGGTGGGCCCGGGCTGGATTCAAACCCACCAGCTCAGGTGTATGTAGCTGGCGCCTTAGCCACTTGAGCCACAGGTGCCAAGCCATAAACATCATCCATTTTATATATACAATACTAAGAAGACTTTATCATTTCTTTTCTAAATCAAACTATGGTGTCTTTTTTGTATACTCAGTTAGAAGCAAATGATTATTAGAGGCTCTGAGTAAAAATGAAAATTAGTCTTTTATTTCTCTGATTTCCAGGATTCACACACTACATAATAAGACACACGACCAATTTATAGGTAATGCCCACTCTCCTCTTTCCTAATTATTGCCTGCCTTAAGTCTAAGGCCCAGTTCACTGAAAAATACTGCCAGATGATATGCCAGAAAACATTACTGAGTAATAGAAATAACAGCAGAAACTCTGTAAGTTGACCACCCAAGGGACTACAACAAGTTGGTCAACACATGGTGGGGGGTCAACACAAGGAACTAGGCCTACTATACTGATACATACATATGGTACATGTCTGGTCTATAAACATTAGGTCAATTTAAGGAGGTGGTCAGTGCAGAGGGGTGGTCAACTATGGAGTTCTATGGTATTTTTATTTCTACTCATATTGTCCCACTTTTTGCTGGGATTTAAGGAGTGAGACTCAGACAGCCCTATGACAGCCCTAAACATAACAGAAAAGGTTCTGAACTTTGTCTCTATCAGAAACCAGAAATAAATCCATTTTCTTTGCATTCAAGTGATGTTAATTTTAAGTTGTGAAAAACACATTAGGCTGGTACAGTGGCACATGTATATAATCTCAGCGCTTTGGAAGACTGAGGTGGGAGGATTGCTTGAGCCTAGGAATTTAAGACCAGCCTGGTCAGCATAGTAAGACCCTGTCTCTACAAAATAATTTTCAAATTAGCCAGGCATGGTAGTAGATGCCTAGCTACTCAGAAGGCTGACACAAGAGGGTAACTTGAGCCCAGGAGTGCAAGGTTGCATCAAGCTGTGATCACACCATTGCACTCCAGCCTGGGCAACTGAGCAAGACCCTGTTTCAATCAGTCAGTCAGTCAATCAATCAATCAATCAGAAAAACAAATAATAAGCCAAATATTACAAAGATGTATCAGTGGTTTTAATTTGTCTCTTCACTGCTCTTTTCCTTTCTAGTTCTTTCAGGTAGCCACTCCTAATAGCCTGAAATCTATCCTTCTGCCCCATGCATAAGCCCAGGTATATATATATATAAATAGTTTTTCACTTCCTTAAACTAAAATACTGTTTTATTGCACAAATTACCAAGTTACTTGCTTTTTTTTTTTTCATTTAGCAATATATCATGGATATTCTTTTTCAGGTCAATAAATCTTTTTATTTATTTTTATTGATTTTTCTATTTACTTTGAGACAAAGTCTCACTATGTCGCCCTCAGTAGACTGCTGTGGCGTCACAGCTCACATCAACCTCAAACTCTTGGGCTTAAGCAATTCTCTTGCCTAAGCTTCCCAAGTAGCTGGGACTACAGGTGCCTGCCACAATGCCTGGCTATTTTTTTGTTGTAGTCATTGTTTTTAGCAGGCCTGGGCTGGGTTCAAACCCCAGCCCTGGTGTATGTGACCAGCACCCTACCCACTGAGCTATAGGGGCCAAGCCAAGAAATCTTTTTAGTTGCTTTAATATCCTCACATAAGGATATTCCATAATTTGGTTAATTCTTCCATTTTATAGACATTCAAGTTTTTTTGTTTTGTTTTGCCTCTACAAACAACAAACCAATGAACATCTCTGTCCATATAATTGAAAAGCACCATAGTGTGATATTCGTGGATTAGTTTCCCAGAAGAGAAATTGCTAGGTCAAAGAGGGTGTATAGTTTTAAGAGATATTAACAAATCACTATCACATAAGGTTCTAGCAACTCATACTCTCACAATAAATAAGTGTATGATCTATTTCCAAATTCAGTTGTTCTATTCCTCTAATTTATTTTTCTGTACCACAACCTTATTTTGTTAAAGCAGCATTATAACAAATCAATATTTGGAAAAGCAAGTGTCCTGATCTCTCTCCACCCGTTTTGCAAAGTGTTCTTGATTATTCTTATGTATCATTAATTCTTCCATATGAACTTTAAAAACATTTTATTCATCCCCCTTTAGAAAAATCCACCAGAATTCCTACAGATTTGTGTGTGTACACGTAGACCATAAAACATAATTCCTCTCACATATATACATATTTAAGGGAAATCTAAGATAAAAACATATTTGAGAGAAATGATATTTTTATGATATTAAGTTCTGTCTAGTAATATAACATTTATATTCATTTAGGTAGGTTTTTGGTTTTTTTTTTTTTTTGGAGACAGAGTCTTAAGCTATTGCCCTGGGTAGAGTGCCACGGCATCATCATAGCTCACAGCAACCTCCAACTCTTGGGGTCAAGCCATCCTCTTGCCTCAGTTTTTTCTATTTCTGCTCTTGCCCAGGCTGGTTTCAAGCCCATGAGCTCAATCCATTTGCCTCAGCCTTCCAGAGTGCTAGGATTACAGGTGTGAGCCATCATGCCTGGCAAGGCAGGTTCTTATTCCATGTCCATTAAAAAGATTTTATGAATAGTGACAGAATATTCATCGTCTACGTATAACTAATCATATTGGAACTAAAGAGGTTATCATGAAATAAAATGCATGGTTTTTGAAAGTAACAAGTTGGTAACAACACTGAACAGTAAAGAAAACACTGAACAAATGGTAAAAATAAAAAACACTAACTCCTATTATAATTAAGAGGTCAGAAAATTCACTTAGGTCTGTGCAGTGAAGGATACAGGCCTTGAAGAAAACATTAAAGCACAAAGAAAAAGAAGTCTTTTGGGTAGAAGACCACCATGAAAAAAGTTGTGCAAAAAGGGATTATTTATTGATTTTGTGCTTTAATGACTGCCACACTAAAGAAAAAAATTTTTCCTTGGGGTGATGTGTTTTGTTAGATCAAGATAGGAGACCTGTAAAGTTATACACACACACATGTATATGTGTGTCTATATGTGTGTGTGTGTGTGTGTGTGTATGCACACTTCTCGAGGCCCAGGCTTAAAACTAGCCCAAGTGAAATACAACTCACACGGTAGTTAAGGTGTTAACCAAGGCCCTTGGAACAACAGTACCTAGAACACAGTAATTACTTGGATAACATCTGTTGAATAATTAATTAATGGAAAGCTCAAGGCATACTTGTATGGTCAACTGGCACAACCTAAGGGTTTATATGCAGGACCATTCAGAGATAAGGGTAGAAAGTTAAGGAAGTACCAGACTGTTAATGGTAAACTTAAGAACTAGCTAAGACTATAAACTACAGAAATACAGAAAACCAATGGCTAGTTTCTAGGCTGACATTTAATTACTCTTGGTTTCATTTTCTTTATTCAGAATGTGAGACAGTCCCTAAATTCTCTCAAGTTTTTTTTTTTTTTTTTTGCAGTTTTTGGCCAGGGCTGGGTTTGAACCCGCTACCTCTGGCATTTGGTGCTGGTGCCCTACTCCTTTGAGCCACAGGCACTACCCATTTCTCTGAAGTTTTTATATTTTGTGGTCTTCTATCTTTTAAACAATAGAAAGTGAAAGGGCAGCGCCTGTGGCTCAGTGGGTAGAGCGCTGGCCCCATATATGGAGGGTGGCGGGTTCGAACCTGCCCCTGACAGGTACAATCTTTAACACAATAAAAGCAAACCAGAAAGAGTGTAGTTCGGAGGTCAGACAGTATGAACATGCTGAGTTATTAAGCAGAAATGTTCTGCAAGGTAGCTAAGGTGGAACGACACGTCAAAGCTACCTGGAGAAAAAAAGGTTTGATCTACAAAGAATGACATCTTAAGTCATGTCATGGAAGGAAAGAACACTGCCCTAAAATTTTTTTTTTATTTATTTTTTTTCTGAGACAGAGACTCAAGCTGTCACCCTGGGTAGAGTGCCACGACATCACAGCTCACAGCAACCTCCAACTCTTGGGGCTTAAGCAATTCTCTTTGCCTCCGCCTCCCAAGTAGCTGGGACTGCAGGCGCTCGCCACAATGCCTGGCTATTTTTTGGTTGTAGTTGTCATTGGTCTTTGGTGG
>NW_003852542.1:2047376-2048424 GCF_000181295.1 Otolemur garnettii | reverse complement strand
GGCGCCGAGCCTGCCCAGTTTTTAAGAAAGAAATGGTCAGCCATGTTCAGCTTCACAGCATAAATAAATGCCCAAAAGGTGGTGCCCGTAGCTCAGTGGGTAGGGCATTGGCCACATAGACCAAAGCTGGCAAATTTGAACCCAGCCCGGGCCAGCTAAAACAACAATGACAACTACAACAACAACAAAAAATAGCTGGGTGTTGTAGTGGGCACCTGTGGTCACAGCTACTTGGGAAGCTGAGGCAAGAGATTCCCTTGAGCCCAAGAGTTTGAGGTTGCTGTGAGCTGTGATACCATGGCACCCTCCCCAGGGCGACAGCTTGAGACTCTATCACAAAAATAAAAAAGAAAAACCCAGTAACAAGCAGCTAAAAATCCATGCTCTTTAAAAAAAATTTGCTTACAAGAAGTTCTGTTTGAATGAAGAAAATTTAAGATGAGAGTTTGAAAAAAAGGGGGGAGAAAACAGTATAAGTCTAAAGACATTTGGAATCAAAAAGAAAACCAGGAAATGAAAGCAACAACTTAAAACCACCTAATCTTTGATAAACCAAAGAATGTACACTGGGGAAAAGATTCCCTATTCAATAAATGGTGCTGGGAGAACTGGATTCCACATGTAAAAGACTGAAACTGGACCTGCACCTTTCTCCACTCACAAAAATTGATTCAAGATGGATAAAGGACTTAAATTTAAGGCATGAAACGATAAAAATCCTTAAAGAAAGCACAGGAAAAACACTGAAAGATATCAGCCTAGGGAAAGACTTTATGAAGAAAACTGCTATGGCAATTACAACAACAGCAATAATAAACAAATCAGATTTAATTAAACTGAAAAGCTTCTGTACAGCTAAGGAGACAACCACCAAAGCAAATAGACACCCTACTCAATGGGAAAGGATATTTGCATATTTTGAATCAGACAAAAGCTTAATAACTAGAATCTATAGAGAAATTAAATTAATCCACATGAAAAAAGCCAATAATCTCATACATCAATGGGGAAGAGAGATGAACAGAACCTTCTCTAAAGAAGACAGACG
>NW_003852542.1:2043916-2046252 GCF_000181295.1 Otolemur garnettii | reverse complement strand
ATTCAACTTGTTAATATGTTGCTTAGGATATTGCAGCCTCATATATAAGTGAAATATGTTTGTAATTTCCCTTTATAATAATATATTTTTTCCAATTTTAATATCAGGTATATCCAGATGAAGTAGAATGAATTTGAAGTATTTCTTCTTTTTCTATTGTCTATAAGATCTGGCATGATCTGTTTTTTGAAATTATCTTCTATTTTTATTTATAAATACTAGTTATTTTCTGAGACTTTGCAAAAAAATAAAAAAAAACAATACACATAAAGTTTCAGAAATACAAGATATCCCTGACAACGAATCAGCAGGTAGCTAAAAATTCTGTGACTGCCTTAGGGTCTAAAAGAGACTATGACTAACCATAATATGTGGGTTCTGTGTCATGACCATTCCACATTCATACTCATAGTGTTCTAAGAGCCTGATAGCTGCACCAGTCCGTGATGAAATACAGTTCCTCTCAGTCCACAGAGCAGCACAGTTACCTCCACCTAAGACACTCTCTACTTACTCTTGCAAAATTATTTTCTATGTGGTATGTACTAACTCAGAACACTTATGGAACTCAAAAAGGATAAAAATCCGTCTGTATTCATTACTATTGGTTAAAATTAGAGAGAACTAACAAACAGACAAGTTACACCAAATTATACATACAAAGTACAGTCAGCTCTCCATATCTATAGATTCAACCAACTACAGATAGAAAATATTTTTAAAAATTGTATCTGTTAAACATAAGACTTTTCTTGTGATTATTCCCTAAACAATATAGTATAACAACTACTTATTTATATTGTAACAGATATTATAAGTAATCTAGAGATGATTTAAAGGAAAATGTGCAGAGGTTATATGCAAAAACTATGCCATTTTATATCTGGGACTTGAGCATCCACGGGATTTTGGTAGCTGGGTGAGGTCCTGAAACCAATCCCTCATGGACCAAAGATAACAGTATTTTCAAGATGAGAACAACATGCTTTACTCCACTGGATAAATTGAAATATTGTTTAAAACTCTTACCGCTGGCTTCTTTGGCAAATGAACATTGTAAGGTGCGGAACCAAGAACCACCTCAAAGAGTTTGTCTGAGTAAGGTATGGTTTTCTCTACACTTTCTCGGAAGTGGGAATCCCATTTGGCATATAGGATAGTGCCACCAATACCTCCACCAACAAACAAAAGGCTAGCTCCAGCAATTTTGCCAGCAGTCAACCTGAGCAAAAGAAAACAGGAAACAGATTTACATTTCTTGGCTCTCCTATACCTACCTTCCTATATGGCATCAAGGAAAGAGTCTCAGAGACTAACCTCACATCTCTACTAACTCAAATCACAACAGCACATTACTTTTTCCTGACATGTCTACAAGAGAAAATAATGACATTTAATTATGGATAACTAAAATTTTTTTAAAACAAAATATCTAGGATAGAAAATGGAATAATCTACCTTTTAATACTTAAATCTCAAGATGTTCAAAGTCATGAGATTTCCTTTGAAACCAAAAAAGAATTATCACTAACTTTCAAGGCTCCTCTCCTTTGAGTAAACATTTCTGTAAACATAATAAAGTAAATGCTTTACAAAAGATAACAAAAATATCAAATAGAACAAATACTTGTTTAAGTTATAATATGCTGAGTCCTGGAAATCAATCTATTTGCAGCAGATTGGAAGACAGCACAAGGTGAGGGAGGTCTGCCTTGCATGCTATCCAATTACCAAAAAACAAAAAAATGTATCATTGACAAATTTTTACCTACAACTAAAAATACTCCAGAAGGTACCCTAACAACAATACAGAAAGCTTTAGCGTATGTACCCTTTTTAAAAGAGGTATTAGGCAGCTATTTCCTTATTTAAGGAAAACACACAGCCCTAAGCAGCATACAGTGTAAGGTCAGGTTACATGGAGACATGCTACATACCCAGAAGCGCCTGAAGTAGAGTATCTACGGCATGGTCGCAATGGGCGGAGGACAAATTTGCCACAGAGACAATTCTAGAAAAGAAGAAAACATCACAACCAAATGGTTAAAGGAATGTAGGAAGTTGTTAGGGTTGGTAATACAAAAACCATCTCTTTTTTAAACAAATGTCTTTATTAAACAAAAGTATAAGTATATGTATTTATATGTAATACAAATTTATCTAAGAGTTTGTTATATATGAAGAGAAATTAGCTATATGTCTGCTAATTGGAAGTTTTTCTGCAGTTTATGATCTTTTTATCTTTGCTTATGGTAGCTATGCCATGCAAAAAATTACTATTACATAGCAAAAAGTCCATCTTTATGCCTTCTGAGTTTTCTCACATTCTTAGAAAG
>NW_003852542.1:2042427-2043896 GCF_000181295.1 Otolemur garnettii | reverse complement strand
AAGGTAGGCTTAAAGTTCATGTGCAATTTAAAATTACATTGCACAAGAAATTTATGTCTACCCTGCATAATAATAAATGTTACTACTATAAAATAATAATGTTGCTAAGTTTTGGATGGTCTGCTATAAAGCCATACATAACCAAAGATAGGTGTTTGTACCTGGAAATGGGGTTCTGATGCAATAAAACATAAAACATATGGTAATGATTCTGGGACTGGTTGAGGGTTGGGGGAGAAGCAGCTAGAAGGGACTATTAGCAGAAGCCTGATGGCCTTCACAGAGACTACCAGTGAAGGCTTAAAAGAAAAAAAAATGTACACATATATATGCGTGTATACACCTTTATGAAAGGATTTTCAAGGTTTCATTATTTCATATTTAAATTTTTGAAATTACTATAAAAAGTATGAAGTATGAATTCTACTTATTTTTTTCCAGACATTTATTCAGCTGTCCTTAAACCATGGACTATTCAATGATTTGAAATGCCACCTTTATTTTTGTTTAGTTTTTTGTTTAAAGCCAATTTAGCAATGGGGGGTTATATACCAACTCTAATGATGCTAATGTTAATAATGATGCTAATGTTCTCTGATAACCCACTACTATCAGAGAAGTCCACCTTTAAAATATACTAAATTCAGGCTGGGCATGGTGGCTTACGCCTGTAATCCCAACACTTGGGAGGCCGAGGCAGGTGGATTGCCCTGAACTCACTGGTTCGAGACCAGCCTGAGCAAGAGAGAGACCCCATCTCAAAAAAATAGCTGGGCATTGTGGCAGGTGCCTGTAATCCCACCTACTCAGGAGGCTGAGGCAAGAGGATTCCTTAAGCCCAAGAGTTTAAGGTTGCTGTGAGCTGCGAGGCCATAGCACTCTACCAAGGGCTAGAAAGTAAGATTCTATCTAAAAAGAAAATATATATATATACACACTCCCACATACATACTAAATTCTCTTATGAACTCAGACTTATTTTGTTCCACTCATCTAGTTACCTGAATAACACACCGTTTTATGTTTTGCATCTTATTAGGTTTTAAGCAGATAGGGATAGTCTTTTCTCCTAGCATTATTGTTTTTCAAATTTTTCTGGATATTCAATATTCTTTTTATTTTTTTAAAGCTGAGCTTCATTTTTAAGCTATCTTATTTCTCAAATAACTAAAAGAAGGCTCAGCGCCTGTAGCACAGTGGTTACAGCACTAGCCACATACACGGATGGTGGTAGTAGGTTCAAACCCAGCCCAGGCCAGCTAAATAACAATGACAACTGCAACCAAAAATAGCTGGGCGTTGTGGTAGGCACCTGTAGTCCCAGCTACTTGGGAGCTGAGGGAAGAGAATCACTTGAGCCCAAGAGTTTGAGGTTGCTGTGAGCTATGGAGCCAGAGCACTCTACCCAGGGCGACACCTTGAGGCTCTGTCTCAAACCTACAACTAAAAATACTCCAGAAGGTACCCTA
>NW_003852542.1:2040172-2041602 GCF_000181295.1 Otolemur garnettii | reverse complement strand
ATACACATGTACATATATATGTGCACACATATACATATACATATATATATTTAGAAGCTGGAGGATCCGTGTTAAATAGTGACAGAAGTTTATCAGAATTGTCATCTGTGGTGATAGACATGGAAAACCGAAAATCAGATACAGCTATAGCTACATCTAATGAACCGACGGATTTAGCTAAATAGCTATAAGCAGAATGTTCAAAAGTGCTATCCCTATAAGGACAGAGATGAGTTAAAAAAACAAAAACAAAACCTGTTTAGCTTTCAAGTAACATTTAAAGGAAACCTAAAGAGGCCAAGTCTTCATAGGTTCTAAAATAAAACTATTTCTCAGTCTTAGCCTCTGTAGGTAAAAGATTCTCAGAGAAAAGCTTCAAGCCAAAGACCAAACCTAGTATGTGACTAGGTGCATTAAGTACTCAGAAAGATGAGATGCCCCTCAGAGAATCCTTTTACCTTGAGAAAAGGCCCTCTAAGAATCTTAATGATGTGCTTTCCAGAGTCTTTCTGCTTTAAAAAAAAAAGGGGTGGGGGGAGACATAGAACGAATTTGAAACCGAATGGAAAACTAAGAGATGAAACCAATCTCTTATAGCCACCTGATCTTTGATAAACCCAACAAAAGCATACTGGGGAAAAGAATCTCTATTCAATAAATGGTGCTGGGGTGGCCCTGTGGCTCAAAGGAGTAGGGTGCTGGCTCCACATGCCAGAGGTGGCAGGTACAAACCCAGCCCTGGCCAAAAACTGCAAAAAAAAAAAAAAAATTGTGCTGGGAGAACTGGATAACCACATGTAAAAGACTAAAACTGGAACCACACCTTTCACCACTTTCAAAAATTTATTGAAGATGGGGCGGTGCCTGTGGCTCAAGAGTAGGGCGCCAGCCCCATATACCAGGGGTGGCAGGTTCAAGCCTGGCCCTAGCCAAAACTGCAAAAAACAAGAAAAAAATTTACTGAAGATGGATAAAAGACTTAAATTTAAGGGATGAAATGATAAAAAATCCTAGAAGAAAATGTATGAAAAACTCTTTAAGATGTCAGCACGGGAAAGCTTTTATGAAGAAGACTTCTGTGGCAACTGCAACAACAACAAAAATTAACAAATGGGACTTAAACTGCAAAGCTTCTGCACAGCTAAGGACGTAACGATCAAAGCAAACAGACAACCTTCAGAATGGGAAAAGATATTACATATTATGAATCTGACAAAGGCTTGATAAATGGGATCTACAGAGAACTCAAATTAATCAACAACAAAAAAAGAGCTAACAATCCCATTTTCACTGGCAAGAAACATGAACACAACCTTTTCTGAGGAAGACAGATGAATGGCTAACAAACACATGAAAAAATGTTCATCATCTCTAATTGTCAGAGAAAGGCAAATCAAAACCACCCTGAGAGGGAGGGGTGGGGGAAAGGA
>NW_003852542.1:2004433-2038009 GCF_000181295.1 Otolemur garnettii | reverse complement strand
AAAAAAAAAAAAAAAAGAAGAGCAGGTCTTTGTTACTAATTTACCAATAAAGGGCAGTGAAAGTGATGCTCTGTGACTTAAGTCTAACACTAGGAGATAAAAAGGATACAACTGCTTCCTAGCTCTGTTTCTCATTCACATTTGATCTTGGAACCTAGCCACCAAACTGTGAGGAAACCCCAAGCACACATGAGGTGTCAACTTCCAGCTAGTATCCACTGCCAGACACTGGAGTAAGAGCTACAAAGTAAAACAAATTAGGGTAAGGGTAAAGATAGAGTTATGTAATAAAGGAGAGAGTGGGTAGAAGTCTATTTTAGGTAAGGAAGGACAGTCTGAAAAAAAGGTAGTATTATGTTAGGGGCTGTGCCTGTGGCTCAAAGGAGTGGGGCGCCGGCCCCATATGCTAGAGGTGGCCGGTTCAAACAGCCCCGGCCAAAAAAAAGGCAAAGATGTGTTAGAATAGTTCAGGCAAAAGAAACACCAAGTGAAAAGGCAGTGAGGTATGTGCTGCAGATTACCTGAAAAACAGAATGAGGCAGTCAGAAAAATGAGATACAGCAAGAACCAAATCATCAAGGGCCTGTAAATTTTATTTTCAATGTGATGGTTTGACACTGAAAGACATGACATGATATATTAGCTTTCTAAAAAGCCTTTACTAACCACTATGTAAAGAGTCTAGGAGAGAAATGATAAAAGCAAGAAAAAATTTAAGAAGATGGGATTTGGGCTCTGTGTCCATAGCTCAGCAGTTAGGGCACCAGCCCCATGCACCAGGACTAGCAAGTTCAAACTGGGCCTGGTGTGCTAAACAATAACAACAACAAAAATAGCTGGGCTTTATGGTGGGCACCTGTGGTGGGCACCTGTGGTTTTAGCTGCTTGGGAAGAAGCTGAGGCAAGAGAATAGTTTAAGGGCAAGAGTTTGAGGTTGCTGTGAGCTGTGACACCATAGCACGCTACCGAGGGTGACATAAACTGCCCCTCCCAAAAAGGTGGTGCCCGTAGCTCAATGGGTAGGGCACCAGCCACATACACCAGGGCTGGTGGGTCTGAACTTGGCCTGGGCCAGCTAAATGACGATGACAACTGCAGCAACAACAACAAAACAACAGCCAGGCATTGTGGCAGCTGCCTGTAGTCCCAGCTATTTAGCAGGCCAAGGCAAGAGAACTGCTTAAGTCCAAGAGTTTGAGGTTGCTGTGAGCTGTGATGTCATAGCACTCTACCGAGGGCAACATACTAAAACCATGTCTCAAAAAAAAACAGAAGAAAAGAAAAGAAAAAAAAAGATGGGATTTGATGAAGTAGAAAGGATATTGCTAGGTGGAATATTCTGTAAAAGTTGATGAAATCAAACAAGATTTTCAGGTGCAGTGACTCACGCTTGTAATTTCAGCACTTTGGAAGGCCTAGATGAGAGGACTGCTTGAACTCAGGAGTTCAAAACCAGCCTGGGCAACATAAAAGGACTCCATCTCTACAAAAAATAAAAAGATTAGCCAACCATGATTACTCACTTCTGTAGTCCTAGCTATTCTGGAGTTGGAGGTGATCCCATGAGTTCAAGGCTGCAGCAATCTATGATATGCCACTGCAATTCAGCATGGGCAACAATGTGAAATTCTGTCTCTAAAACATAAAATAGACTTTTGGAAGGGATATATCTTACACAAGAAAGAAGCAGATTCAGTAATGGAAAACAAGAGAAAAGATGGAGGGCAAAATGGGACCCAAGATATTATATGAGAAAAGCCAAAAGTACGGATTGTTTCACAAAACAATAATATCAAATGCTAGTACAGAATAATTGAGGAGTGGCGCCTGTGGCTCAGTGAGTGGGGCACCAACCCCACATGCCGAGGGTGGTGGGTTCGGGCCCAGCCCTGGCCAAACTGCAACAAAAAAATAGCTGGGAGTTGTGGCGGGTGCCTGTGGTCCCAGCTACTCGGGAGGCTGAAGCAGGGCAATTGCCTGAGCCCAAGAGCTGGAGGTATTGTGAGTTGTGACGCCACAGCACTCTACCAAGGGCGACAAGGTGAGACTCTGTCTCTAAAAAAGAAAAATAATTGAGGAAATAGTAAGAATAAATCAACGAATTTTACATGACAGAGGCTTGGCGCCTGTGGCTCAAAGGAGTAGGGTGCTGGCCCCAAATGCCAGAAGTAGTGGGTTGAAACACAGCCCTGGCCAAAAACTGAAAAAAAAAAAAAAAGTTCATATTTTATTACAAAGTTTTAATTAGTTTTCTTCTTATTTCCTAATTGGGATCCCAAAATGTTGACTCGGAACTAACTGCAAAGGAGGTCATCCAAGTGGGCCTGGGCTAATCATGTAAGTCTTTTAAATATGGGTCTACAGATCAAAGCCAGGGAAGTAAGAGAGATTTTGAAGTCAGAGACAAGCTCCAGGTAACCTGAAAAACCCAGAACATCGATGTCATGAATGGCCCTTTGTGGGAAGGAAGTGCAGGCAGCCTGTAGAAGCTGAGGGCATTGGCTAGAAAGAGCTAGCAAGAAAACAGGAGATTCAGCCCTATAGCTGCAAAGGACTGAATTCTGCCAACAAACTACATGAGCTTTGAAAAGAACCCTGATCTCCAAAGGCAACCACAGCATAAATAATAACTCTGAGCCTTGTGTAACCGTGAGCAGAAAACCCAGATCATTCATGCTCAGACTTCTGACAGAAACTCTAAGATAATCAATGGGAGTTATTTTATGCTGCTAAATTTGTGGGTTTTGCTAAATAGCAATAGAAAACTAATACAGGTCCCACTTTCCTCTAAAAGACGCTGCTTCTCCTTCTCTAGAAATAAGGAGATGCAAACTTGAACCCAAGCTTGACTTTTATGATCTGTACACTATGCCTAGGAATTCTGTTCAATTATTGCTTAAGTCACAGTACCTGTTTTACAGTACACATTTTGCCAGAATATCAATTTTGTGAAAATCGTGAGCAATGGTAATAGGTTTATTTTCAATTTTAGAAAGTTTTTTTTTTATTTCTTATAGCATAACTATGTACATTAATGCAATCATGGGGTACAGTGTGCTGTTTTCATATACATTTTGAAATACTCTCATCAAACTGGTTAACACAACCTTCATGCCATTCTCTTAGTCATTAAGTTAATTCATTCATACTCTGATTTTAGAAAGATTCACTTGTACTCTTGTAAGATAAACCATAGAGGTGACCCCCACCAATCACCCTCTAGAAAGTTATTCTGACAATTATTTGAAACTTAAATAAGCGCGGCGCCAAAGCCCCCTGAATGTCCGCCAAAGTTGTCCTAATGCCCACAGAAACAGATCCCCAACCTAATCTCAGAAATGAGACCCAAGGTCATGACTCCTGTCTTTCCTTAAGTACGAGGAATTTGAGCTCCATAAACGAAAATTCTTTGTTTCTGTTTAGACTAAGAATAGCCCAGAGATGTTCTCAGGTATGGAAAGAAACACAGGCCTTCCCGAATAAATAACAACCTTGACCCCTAAAACCAGGACTCTCTAGCTGTCCAGGAACCGCCTTATTAAAGATGCAACAAGCCACGACTACGCATGTCCTGCTGGGAACTGTAGTTCTCCCCGCTCGACCTTCACCACTGGAAACCTATCTCGCGCCCAACCGGCGACTCAGACGCCAGCAGCCAGGATTGGTCCTTGAATGGGGCAGCGCAGTACTGATTGGATGACAGGTCCTAGAAGCCGCGCCTCCCAGCTACCACTCCGTACCCTGCCCTGCTGCAGTAATAATCCTCAAGTCATCCCAGTCGGGCAAACTCTCTCACCGGCCAACGCGGGCCTCTTGTGATGAAGGAGCTCCCGAGCCACGCCTTTGTCCTGGGGCCTAAGCAGTGGCAAAGCCTCCCCCATTTTCCATTGACTGTCCCAAGTCGGCTTTCTCCCGGAGTGCCTGCACTCACCTGGGCGGCGGCGGTCACGCTGGACAATTGACAAGCCCGCAACATCTCGGTCAACTGGACGGCACTGCTGGAATACGCGGGAGCTGTTGCGGCGGCGCGAGTAAAAGAAGGCGTGCGTGCGTGTGTGCGTGCCTACGTTCGGGCCGCCTTTCCGCGCCGGGCGCGCCGGAAGGACAGCCAGCTCCACTGCGCACGCGCAACCCCTTTTCTTTCTCCTCTACGCGAGGCCTTGGCGGCGGAAACGCAAACTCCAGACGATTCGTAAGAAGGCGGTGGGAAGGGCGGATTCTCCTTCCGGGTCGCGCCCTGGATGCCTGTTGGTTGCCTTTAGCCGAGGTTACTAGGTGAACAGGATTGGGAGGAGGTAGTTTGACGTTCTGAAGCGAAAAAAAGAATAAATAACTGTGACTCTTCGGAAAATTAAAGCGTGAAAAGCATATTAGCCATCTATGTGAGCTGGTTATTTCGTAGGAAGGAATCGATTTGGCCAAAGTTACGTAAACAATGGAGTTATCTCAGTTTGCGCGTTTGTTTCATTGCTCAGCCCTTCAGGGAATCATCCAGCTGGAGGGACCGATGTGCGGAACCTGTCAAGTGTGAGAGCAGGGATAGGAACTGGATACTTTGGGCTCCACAGCTTTCTCCAAATTAAACCACGCTGCTTTTTCCGCCAGGTTTTTATTTTTCAAAGATAATTTTGGCTGAGATTTGTGGGATGAGCTGGAAGACAAATCAATGCAGAAACACGTTCAAAGTATTCCACTTGGTCCAGTGGTTCTCAGCCTTCCTAATGCCACAATGTATTTTCATTGTTAAAAAGTGGTCGCGACCCCGCTGACTTAGGCTATCGTAAAAAAAAAAAAAAAAAAAAAACAGGTTAAATATTGGACATGGAGTTAATCCATGTGTACTCCAATTATCTAAAAATCAAATAATTACTTATGTTTGTGTATATTCTGTGCTTTTCAGGGTACTGTAGTGATGCATTAAATTCTATTTCATATCTCTATCATTTATCCTCCAGAGCAATCTCCTCATTTATATATTTGTTGAGACAGGGTGTCACTCTGTTGCTTGGACTAGTATGCAGTGGTGTCATCATAGCTCACTGCAACTCAAACTTTGGGCTCAAGTGATCCTCCTGCCTCGGCCTCCTAAAGTATTGGGATTACAGGCAGGAGAAATCACACCTGGCCTCCCATATTTTTCAGTAATTTTAGCAATTGAATTGTCTACCTTTCCATCTACCTGCCCTCATCCCTGCTCAGTGTTGTCATGCTGGGTGATGCTAGAATGATGACTGTTTTAACATTGTTGGCCTTGAACCTGTAAACACCAATGAATACTTTCATTCTGCTCTAACCTTGTGTGTTATAGGCCTTGGGCCTGAACATCGTGAGCAGCCTCTCCAGCTTTAAGATCTCAAATCTTGGTGGTACATGGTGGCTTATGCCTGTAATCGTAGGCAGGAGGATTCCTTGAGCCCAGGAGTTGAGGTTGCAGTGAGCTATGATGACACCACTGCAAACTAGCCCAGGTGACAGAATCTGGCCCTGTCTCAAAAAAAGTTGAACTTCAAACTTCCAAATTGGTTTCTATACTTTTCTAATTCCTTATTTAACCAAGTCTTTAATCCTCACCCTTTACATGCAGGTTATGAATATTTTTTAACTTATATTAAATCTTTTTTATAATTATTTTTTATTAAATTATAACTTTGTACATTGATGCATTTATGGCATTCAGGGTACTGCTTCGTTTTATAATGTGAAATGTTTACATTGAACAAAGTAACACATCCATCACAATTATACTCATTTCTTAATAGTTTTTAAATGTACCATTGCATCATGCCCATTAGGTGATGTCCCCCCATATACCGTCCCTTCTCCCAGATCCCCTCTCCCCACCCCTCTCTCTCCCCTCTTCCCTTCTACTTTATGGACTATAGTTATGTGTGATTATGTAGGTGAGTTATGAATATTTTTAGTTTAAAATATTATCAGGACTTTTCTAAAGTAACTCAGAAATTTAAATCACATCACTCCCCTGTTCAGAAACATGCAGTGACTCCCACTGCTACTTCAAAGAAATAGCAATATACCCTTCCAGCACATACATGTGAATGTTTTGGGACTGAAAGTAGCCACTGCCATAGGTGGGAGGTCAAGATGGCAACAATAGTGTTAAAAGCTCATAACCTGCTTCTATACCCTATATCTCAGAAACTGATGTATGACCATCATAGTTTCTTAAAGTATGATCCAGAGACCACATGGGGAACCTGAAGCCTTTCAGGGAGGGTCCTTAAAGTGAACTACTTTCATAATAACATTAAGATAGTATTTGTCTTTTTTCTTTCATTATCTCATAATTATATGGTAAAATTCACCAGAGGCTACCTGACATATGATATTGCAAGAAACTGAATGCAGAAGGAAATTTCAGAATCAAGGTTTTTTAAATGCTGAACCTTAAAAAGATTTGCAAAAAGGCAAAATAATGCCACTCTTTTTTGCTTGTTTGTTTTTGGGATATTTTTCACTGAAATATTTATGTTAACATGTAATGGGTTTATAATTGTTACTTTTAAACAATATGTGGTAGGCAGAATAATGATCCCTGGAAAATGTCCATATTCTCCTAATTTCTGAAACCTTTGAATGTGTTATATGCCAAGAAGGACTTTGTACATATGATTAAGTTAATCTCTCAAGGTGAAGAGACTTTTCTGTATTATTTGTGTGAGCCCAGTGTAATCACATGAGTAAAAAAGGAAGGCAAAAAGGACAGTAAGGAGATGAGCCAATAGACAGAAGCAGAGGTCACAGCGATGCAATTTGTAGTCTGAAGAAATAAGAAGGCTATGAGCCAAGGAATGCAGTGAACTTCTAGAAACTGGAAAATGGAAGGAAAAGGATTCTCCCCTAGAGAATCCTAGAAGGAACACTACTATTACGTACCCTGATTATAGCCCTCAAAACCCACTTTGGGCTTCTGATCTACAGAACTGTAAAATTTGTGTCATTTAAGACACTAAATTTGGGGTAATTTGTTATAGCAACAATAGGAAATGGATACAATAACTTTTTACACAATTTTAATTTCCCGTACAGTAAATACCAATATAAGTAAAAGCTCTTTGGGATCCTCGATAATTTTTTTTTTTTTTTTTGTAGAGTCTCACTTTATAACCTTCGGTAGAGTGCCATGGTGTCACACAGCTCATAGCAACCTCTAACTCCTGGGCCTAGGTGATTCTCTTGCTTCAGCCTCCTGGGTAGCTGAGACTACAGGTGCCCACCACAACGCCCAGCTATTTTATTGTTGCAGTTTGGCCAGGGTCAGGTTTGAACTTGCCACCCTTGGTATATGGGGCCGGTGCCCTACACACTGGGCCACAGGTACTGCCCAGATCTTCAATAATTATTAACAGTGTAAGTGGGATCTGAGGCCTAAACCTTTAAAAACCTTGGGTCTAAAAAAATCCCATGTCTTTCTGTCTTGGCTTCCTCTCTTTCACCTTAGCTCTTGGTGTTCTTAACTGCCTAAAATGCTCTTGCCTTTGTTAAAATCTTCCCCATTACTTAAGATCCATCTTATAATCTACCTCTGATCCCTCCAACCAGAGCCTCCTCTCTTTTTTTGTTACTGGTCCAGTGAATCATTTATCTGCCTTGTCTTTTTATTCTATACTTGTCTCCTTAATACATATGAACTCCTTGAGACAAGGTGTTTGACTCTTAAGCCATTCCAACCAGTAAGTAATATGTATATTGTATATCCATAGAATTTCTCTGGATTTTCCCTACAGAGATCTTAGACAATGGGATAGAACAGACAGTTTTGTTTTGTGGGGTTTTTTTCCTGTTGGAATGAACATCAGAAGGAATATGTATTATGACTAAGTGTCAAGAATAAAATAAGGAATGTAGAATTGTTCCGGGAGAGTTGAGATGCTGTTCTGCCTACCAAATGACAGTGTTGTTGATTTTTAAAAATATCCAGAGCGTGCCAAAAAAAAAATGTATCCGCCTCGGAGCCTGTAGCTCAACCGGCTAAGGCGCCAGCCATATACACCTAAGGTGGCAGGTTCGAATCCCCAGCCCGGGCCCGCCAAACAACAATGACGGCTGCAACCAAAAAAAAATAGCCGGGCGTTGTGGCGGGCGCCTGTGGTCCCAGCTACTTGGGAGGCTGAGGCAGGAGACTCGCTTGAGCCCAGGAGTTGGAGGTTGCTGTGAGCTATAATGCCACGGCACTCTACCCATGGGGACAGCTTGAGGCTCTGTCTCAACAACAACAACAAAAAAATGTATCCACGTTTTAAAAGAAAAAGCTATCCTTTTCATGCCTGGTAATGCTAGCATTCATTTGATTAACGCCATCTTGCCATCTTTTACACAGACGTCATATTACATACTGCTACTGTAATTCAGTTCAACTTTGAATAGTAATACAAAGGTAATATCTCTTAAAATGCGTGTACATTTTTTGGCTCCCCTAGTATATGTGTGTGTGTGTGTGTGATGTCCTTAGAATTGTTACATTCATTTGATTATAGTTGGCATGCAATCTTTTTCCAAAATGATTTCTGATATTACTATTTTTTTCATTAAATTATTATGTCTTCCAGTCTGAGTAGGTTAACAAATATTATTTTCTCAAATTAATAAAAAGAATAAAAAGAAACTGTTTCAGGTATGTTGTGTACTTTAAATCTTTCAATTACATGCGCAAAAAAATTGGGGCGAATCTGACTATGTCCTAGGTACTCTTCTATAGGCAATTGTTTCGGAGCAGCAAAGGACGGAACCTGGCCGATGGTATACCGTACATCCAATAAAAGTTGAGTTAACCGCTCCTTTGTTCTTTTCCCCTCCCTTGACTCCGCCCCTGATATTTTTCCTTTATTCACCCTCGCTCGGGTGTGTTTTAACCCAATGCGGCCGCCGTAGGCGCGGGATCAAGATGGCTCCCTCCGTTTTTCTTCGTGCTGTGAGAGCGGCTTCAGGTAAGTGGTGAGCAGAACGCTCCGTTTACATTTTTGCAGAAAGGGAAAGTGGCACACGATAGAATATTTAAACTAGAGATTAACAGGAGGGGAAAAGTTGTTATTTAAGGCCAGAGGGTTGCTCCAGATTTTCTGTGGGACAGTGCGACCGGCGATCCGCACCTGGGTCCCCATTCATACCCGCGTGCGCCTGGGTATCACACGTTTACCCTCTTTCATACCGGCTTCTCCTTCCCTAGAAAAGAAACCCAAGATTGGGGCAGAGGAGGGCAAAGGAGACCGGAAAAATCCCTCGTGACTTTCTAATTTAGAGGCTAGGACCCGGCATTCACGACCTTTGACCTTGAGAGTTATTTAATGCCTCTCAACTTTCGTGTCTACAGTTGTAGGTGGGGAATAATACCACTTAACTAGGCATTAGGAGAGTTTACTAGCGTAAAACGTCTTGTTTAGGGCCTGACACATAGCGTGAAGTTTGAGACTCAACGTGTGTAGCTATCATGGACTGGCTGATTTACAACCTCTGGCACTAGGACTGGCATAAGGATTTCTTGACCTGTTGGAAAAAGCTAGAATCATTCGAATACAATAGGATAATGAGGAAGGTACTTTCACACAAAGTAAATGAGGATAAAATTTTGCGAGGAAATAACTGGAAATAACAAGATAAAGAAGAAAAGAAAGCATGGATGTAAATTTTCGTGTTAGAAAAGATCTTTTATAGGTGGGGTATTTGTGTGTGTGTGATATGCATAATGAAGAAAATTTTATGCTATAACATGCATGAACGGTTAAACAGTTCTAAAGCAAGATGCCTGTCTTGACCCAGGTCAAGACATAGAGCACCTACATTTACCAGAAGCTCCTTAACTGTCCCCAAACATAAACAGTTCTAATTTTTATAATTACTGTGCTACATTTCCTGTTTTTCTTCTGGTAGTTTTAGTATCTCTATGTGCATCTCTTAATAATATTGTTTATAGTTTTGCCTGGTTTTGAACTTTAAGTGAATATAATCATACAATGTGTGTTCTTTAGTGTCTGGCTTGTTTTATTTTGTGAGATCTATTCATTTTGCATATAGTTGCAGTGATTTCATTGCTATATAATATTTATTTTGTGTGACTCTTCCACAACTCTCCACTCTACTGATGAGCATTTGGGTATTTCCAATTTGGGGGCAATTATGTGCAAAGCTGATTGATCTTATGTCTTGGTACATGAGTACAGTAGTGTGTGAAGGGGGTGTGTGTATGTGTGTGTGTGAAACCAGTTGATTGCCGGGTTAGAGTATGTATATATTCAGTATTGCCTGATAATTGCCTAACTGTTTTCCATAGTTATATGCTTACTCCGGCAGTGGAGGCTCCACATCCTCAGCAGCACTTGGTATTGTTAGACCTACACGTTTTTTTGTCAATCTGGTTGTTATGTAGTGGTAGCTCACTGAGGTTTAAATTAGTGTTTCTCTGATGTAACGAGCCTACTGTGTTTACACATGTGTATTTGACCTTTTGAATTTCTTTTATGAAATATCCGTTTATTTTGCCCATTTTTCTATTGGGTTGTTTGTCTTATTGATTGATGTTATGGTAGGCTGGTTCCAAACTCAAGCAGTCCACCCCGGTCAGCCACCCAGAGTTGTGCCACCATGCCTGGCTGGGCATGTTTGTTAACTAAATTTGACTGTTGGGTTTGATAGGCTAACTCACAAAGCCCCCTAAGTCATTTCCCCTTGACCTGTTTCCAGGTCATGTTCACCCTTCTTGTTCAGTAATCATTTTTTCTAACTTAAGTGTGTTTAGCCCTGATTTCATCTTGTTGGTTTTGATCTATTTTTCTTTCACTGAAATCACTGGAGGTTTTATTTTATTTTATTTGGTGAGACAATCTCACTTTGTTGCCCAGGCTAGAGTGCTCTGGCATCAGCCTAGCTCACAGCAACCTCAAACTCCTGGGTTCAAGCAATCCTCTTGCCTCAGCCTCCCTAGTAGCTGGGATTACAGGTGCCTGCCGTAACATCTGCCTAATTTTTCTATTTTTTTTGGTGGAGATGAAGTCTTGCTCTTGGCTCAGGCTGATCTTGAACTTCTGACCTCAAGCAGTCTTCTTGCCTTGGTCTCCCAGAGTGTTAGGATTACATGAGCCACCACACCCAGCCATTTGGAATTTTTATTTATTTATTTTGTTGTTGTTGTTGAGACAGAGTCCCACCCTATGCCCTGAGCAGAATGCAATGATGTCCTAGCTCACTGCAACCTCAGACTCAGGCTGTGGGCATCCTGCTGTCTCAGCCTCTGGAAGCCACTGAGATTACAAGCCTTGGTGGATTATATCTTTTCACAAATATGTTAACAAGCCAGTTGTTTCTTATGCAGACTGATAAACATGTTTTATAAAGCTTCAGGAACTTCATAAAAATTGAGAACAAAAGCTGGATGTGGAAAAAAAAAAAAAGGCTGGATGTGGTGGCAAGTGCCTGTAGTCCCAACTATTTAGGAGTTGCAAGAAGCTCCTTTGAACCAAGGATCTTGAGGCTACAGTGAGCTATGATTGTGCTCTCTAGCCTGAATGACAGAGTGAAACTTGTCTCTAAAAGTTAAATACTAAAAATAAAAAGTTGCAAACAGAGTCTATTAAGGGAGCCAAGTGAGTGGATTACTTGAGCTCAGGAGTTTGAGACCAGCCTGGGCAAGAGCAAGACCTTGTCTCTACTAAAAATAGAAAAATTAGGCAGGCATTGTGGTGGGTACCTATAGTCCCAGCTACTTGGGAGACTTAGGCAAGAGGATTGCTCAAGCCCAAGAGTTTGAGGTTTCTGTGAGTTATGATGCCATGGCATTCTGGCAACAGAGTGAGACTCTGTCTCAAACAAAACAAAACTTTGTTTCATGTGTAGAATTATTAAAAACATGGACCAGGTATGGTGGTTCATATCTATAATCCCAGGCCAAGGCGGAAGGATTGCTTGAGGCCAGGAATTAAGAGACCAGCTGAGCCACATAGCAAGACCGTATCTCTACACAAAGTTCAAAAATAA
The DNA here is from genome assembly GCF_000181295.1 of Otolemur garnettii. Classification (NCBI taxonomy): domain Eukaryota; kingdom Metazoa; phylum Chordata; class Mammalia; order Primates; family Galagidae; genus Otolemur; species Otolemur garnettii. The sequence goes on along the minus strand of NW_003852542.1, from coordinate 2,026,024 downwards.
GTGGAGTGTGTTGGCATGCACCTTGTAGTCCCAACTAATGAGTAGGTTAAGCCAGGAGATTCAGGAGTTTGAGGTTGCAGTGAGCTAGGATTTGAGCCTAGAAGTTTGAGGTTGCAGTGAGCTATGGTGATACCACTGCACTCTAGCCTGGCCAACAAAGTAAGACACTGTTTCAAAAAAATTAAATTAAATTAAAATGTTATGTAAAATTACCTGTAGGCTGTCAGGTATACATGAAACATAAATTAATTTCATTTTTAAATTTGGGTCCCATCCCCAAGATACCTCATTATATGCATGCAAATATTCCAAAATCTGAAAAAATCCAAATCTGAAAGATTTCTGGTCTTAAGTATTATGGACAAGGGATAATTATTCCTTAGCTCTTCTTTACTCTCTACTGTTAGCATTCATTATATTGTGCAAAGCATTCTTTTAAGCACTTTACAGGTTTTATCTCATTTAATTCTTGTTACCTCTCTGTAATTAACCTCACTTAAATTTGAGGAATCTGGGGCACAGAGAGGTTAAGTTACTTTCCCATGATTACACAGCTAGTTAAGTTTTAGAGCTAGACTGTGAATCTAAATGTGACTTGAATCCCCAAACTTCACTTCTATGCTACACTGCCCCTCATTTCTTTGGTGAAATCAATGCAGTGGACCATAGGGCAGTATTTCCAAGTCCTAGCTGAGGATGAGACTCAGGTGGAGCTTTTTTTAAAATCTAGTTTTAGGCTTGGCGCCTGTGGCTCAAGTGGCTAAGGCGCCAGCCACATACACCTAAGGTGGTGGGTTCAAATCCAGCCTGGGCTCGCCAAAACAACGATGGCTACAACCAAAAAATAGCCAGGCATTGTGGCGGGTGCCTGTGGTCCCAGCTACTTGGGAGGCTGAGGCAGGAGACTTGCTTGAGCCTGGGAGTTAGAGGTTGCTGTGAGCTGTGATGCCACGTCATTCTACCCAGGGGGACAGCTTGAGGCTCTGTCTCAAAAAAAAAATAAAATAAAAAATAAAATCTAGTTTTATTAAAGTAGAATTTACGTGATGTGTACAATTTAGTGATTTTGTTTAGTGAGGTTAGGTAGTTGTGCAGCAATCACCACATTCCAGTTCTAGGACTCAAGCAGTCCTCCCATCTTAGCCACCAAAGTGCCATGAAACTTTTTTAACATGCACAATCTTGAGCCTCACACTAGATTCAGAATTTAAGGGTGTGGTCAGAACTCCATGAGTGATTCTAATTTGCAGCCATGAACTGTCAGTCTGGCCATCGCGGGAAGGACTGATAAAGACAACTGCATTCATTTCACATATCTGGGCTTGCAGAAATCTGCCTTCAGATCTACCCTACCTCATTCCCCACTATTTCCAGGCATCACTGATACAGTCGGGCAAGCAGTCTCAGCATCTGTGGCAGGTCTGGTTCCCCAATCCATAAGTGTAGTGCTGGAATGGGGGGGATTAGGTGCACCAGCCCCCAAACAAGTCATATCCAAGTATAACTCTTGGCTCCGCCAAAACTTACCAGCGTGCTGTTGAGTGGAAGCTTTACTGGTAATATACATAGTCAGTGAACACCCTTTTGTTTTGTTTTGTTTTGTTTTGTTTTGTTTGAGACAGAGTCTCACTCAGTCAGCCAGGGTAGAGTACCTGGCATCATCATATCTCACAGCAACCTCAAACTCTTGGGCTCAGGAGATCCTCTTGCTTCAGTCTCCCAAGTAGCTGGGACTGTAGGTGCCTGCCATGACACCTGGCTAATTTTTCTATTTTTAGTAGAGACAGGGTCTCACTCTTGCTCAGGTTGGTCTCAAACTCCTGAGCTCAAGCTCAACTCCACCTTCGCCTCCTAGAGTGCTAGGATTATAGGCATGAGCCACCACACCTGGCCAATTAACACATATTTTATGTATTATATGTACATACTATATTCTTTTTGTTGTTTTTTGACTAAGTGGGTCTGTGGAATGTATTGTTAAAGAAAGTTAGAGAAAAAAGGTTACAAAGAAAATCATAAGGAAGAGAAAATATATTAAGTGGAAGTGGATTGTTATAATGGCCTTCATCCTCTTTGTCTTCACATTGAGTAGGCTGAGGAGGAGGAGGAAGAGATAGTAGGTGTTTATATTGCTGTGTCGGGTGGTAAAGGTGAAGGAGGCAGAAGTGGAGGCAGGAGAGTCAGGCACACTTAGTGTAACTTTCATTGAAAAAAACCTACATGTAGGGGTGGCTCCTGTGGCTCAAAGGAGTAGGGTGCTGGCCCCGTATGCCGGAGGTGGTGGGTTCAAACCCAGCCCTGGCCAAAAACCAGCCCCCCCCCAAAAGTCCACAGATAAGTGGATCTACACAGTTTAAACAAAGCCTTGTTGTTCAGGGTTCAGCTTATTTATTTCAGACCCAATGTCTTTGCTTATGTTGCTCATCCTACCTGTGTTCTTCCTCCTCTAAGGACCTGCTACATTTTTGAGGGGAACTCAAGTGCCTCTTTTGTTTTCTTCATGAATCTTCTTTTGCCACTGTCTTGTCTTTCCAGGAAGGGTCCAAGCTTTTGTGTCCCTGATTTACTATTGTGCTGTGTATGAGGGGTAGCAGAAGGGAAGTTAATGTTACACACATTTTGTTCCTTGGTACTGGATATAGAACTAGGACTCATCAGAATATATTGTATTATGGTTGCACTACTCCCTAAATTTTCTAAAAATCTCTGAATTGTAGGCTGGGCCTGGTGCTTCAAGCCTGTAATTCTAGCACTCTGGGAGGCTGACTCAGAATGTTTGAGCTCAGGAGTTCGAGACCAGCCTGAGCAAAAGTGAGACTCTCATCTCTACTAAAAACAGAAAATCTAGCCAAGTGTTGTGGTGGGTGCTTATAGTCCCAGCTACTTGGGAAGCTGAGGTAAGAGCATTGCTTGAGCTCAGGAATTTGAGGTTGCTGTGAGCCATGACACAATAGCACTCTACCCAGGGTGACAAAATGAGAGTCTAATAAAATAAATCTTTGAATTGTAGACATTAAAAGGGTAATTTTATAGTGTACAGGTTGTACTTCAATAAAAGTGATGAAAGCTCCACAGGTGAGTCTGATGTTTAGGACATGTTAATTATATATAACATTTGGTTGCTTTGATAGTCATTTAATTTTAATCATCTGGAAGTATATTTTCAAATATATTAAGTAAATATATGCTCTTATCTTTACAGGAATCTTACGGCCCCTGAATATTTTGGCATCTTCAGCCTATCAAAACTGTGCCAGGAATGCCTCTCTTATTTCTACACTGTCCACTGGTCATTTTAGTCATGTTCAGACACCACTTGTTTCCTGTGCTCCCAGTCTTACCTCATCTGCCAGAAACCTAACATGTGGGCATACTGCAACAATCCTTAATAGGTAGAGTATATTTCAGTAAACATGATGCTTGGACAAACTTTCTAAAATATTCATCCTGCAAAGACATCTTAGAAGTAGATATTTGTTGCCTCCCTGCGACTTACTATGTAGACTTTGCCTCATTGAATGGCAGAATATGATTGACATGCATATAGCCACATGCCAACAAGAGGACTACCAAACAGAGTGTATTTCTGATGTTGTGTAAAGTCCTCAAGGATTTTAAAGTCTTGTGGACAGATGGATAAAAAGATCAGGTGATTAAATATAGTAAAAAATATAATAGGATAAATTCTTTCATAGGGATGAGGGGGTAGATTTTAGAAGGCTTGCCAGTTAGTGGTTGCTGTTTATATTTATCTTAGTGTCATGGATCATCTGAAGTAATACTGTATGTTAAAAATCAGCTTCATTTCAGTGGAGCTGCTTTTAATCAGACTGATTACTGAGTTAAAAAAATTTTAAATATATTTTAGAGTGGCCCCCTTGTTTCCAAATGTCCTGAAGCTGCCAGTCAGAACTGTAACATACTTCAGTACACGAAAAGGCAAGAGAAAGACTGTGAAAGCTGTCGTCTATAGGTTTCTTCGACTTCATTCTGGCCTTTGGCTAAGGAGAAAGGTGAGTTTTCACATGAGAGAGCGTCTCACTCCATGGCCCCAGGTCGAGTGCAGTGGAGTCTTCATAGGTCACTGCAACCTCAAACTGCTGGGCTCAAGTGATCTTCCTGCCTCAGCCTACTGAGTAGCTGGGATTACAGACATGTAGCACCACACCCGATATTTTTTCTATTTTGGTAAGAACAGGCTCTTGCTCTTGCTCAGGCTGGTCTTAAACTCCTGACCTCAAGCAATCCTTCCTTAGCCTCCCAGAGTGCTAGGATTACAGGCAGGAGCCACCTCACCTTACCTCCTCAATCTTGCCTATAGTTCTCACAGTGTTGTATAAGAACCAGTTTGATAGGCAGCTTTTCATGTGAGTGAATGCGTGTAAACAAAACATGTAAGCATTCATAAAACAAAATATTCATAAAAGCAAACATCTTCACTGTAGGACAATTTCACCTCAGGTCTTCTGACATGTCTCATACGTTTAGTGATTACCAGAAACCTTTTAAACTCCAAAAGTTTAATAACCTCTTTGGAAGCTATGTTTTAAGCTTCAACTATTATAGCAGCACTGCAAACTTCAGCACATACGTATTCATCACAGTAGACTTCACAGATTTAGTCACATGGCTCAGATTTGGGGACTGAAGAACATTTTAGCCTACTTTGGATTGGGTTCTCAGGTGGTTTAATCTTTATGACAGAACATTCATCACATGTATACTTTTTTTTTTGTAGAGACAGAGCCTCACTTTATTGTCCTTAGTAGAGTGCCATGGCATCACACAGCTTACAGCAACCTTCAACTCCTGGGCTTAGGCAATTCTCTTGCCTCAGCCTCCCGAGTAGCTGGGACTACAGGTGCTCACCACAACGCCCAGCTATTTTTTTTTGTTGTTGCAGTTTGAACCCGCCACCCTCAGTGTATAGAGCCGGCACCCTACCCACTGGAGCCACAGGCACCACCCCATGTATACTTTTTTTAATTTATAAGCTATAATCTGTTGGTACGTATTAGGAACAGTCTCAGAACTCTAATTAATGACTGGCCAGGGATCACAGTCTCTAACGGTGACTCTGAAAATCAGTATTGCTCTGTCCTTTCCCACGTTGTGTCTTGAGCATCAATGTGGGCTTTTTCATTCACATCCTTCTTTAAGGAAACAGAGTAGCTGATGATTAGAAAACAGGTTCCCACCTCTACCCTATTTTGCAAAACCATCTTTGAGTTTTAATAACTATTCATATCCCAATTTCCTTTTACTGCTTGGAAACAAATCTCTCTCTCTCTCTCTCTTTTTTTTTTTTTTCTGTTTCTATTTTTAGTAGAGATGGGGCCTCACTCTTGCTCAGGCTGGTCTGGAACTCCTGAGTTCAAGAAATCCACCCCCTTCAGCCTCCCAGAGTATTAGGATTACAGGCGTGAGCCACTACACCTGGCCAACAAATAATTCTTTACAGATCAACTTTTGATTCCTTGTAAAAATAAAATGGTAAAATTTCCTCACTGTTTGAAAAGTTGGAAGGATTGTCCTCTATTTTATAAAGTCCTAAATTTGTAGACATATGGGTTGATTGGAATTCTTATTACCACATTTCTCCATTGAAACAACATTGTGGTAAATTCTCACACGAGTCAACGAAGTAGAGCTATGGATTCTATCTTTTAATTAGTCTCATTACTGAGTTAAAGTAATGAACTAAAGTTTGAATACTTCTGAGTTTTATTGATTTTGGACCATTGAAAATATTTTTCCCCATTGTTATCACACCAGTTATTTCTAGATTCTCATCTTCCTCTAGGTAAAATGAAATGGTTGGGTTTCTTTGCCTTCCTTTCCATGTCCCTTTTGTTGGGTTCTGGGACCTGATCTCATTGGGACTATAAGCTAGTTGTGAAGATATCTGTTATTTTCTATGTAACATAATATTTTTAATGTGTTTGTAATACTATCTTAACAGGCTGGTTATAAGAAAAAATTATGGAAGAAGAAAGCTGCAAGGAAAAGACGCTTGAGGGAATTTGTGTTCTGCAATAAAACCCAGAGTAAACTCTTAGATAAAATGACAACATCTTTCTGGAAGAGGCGAAACTGGTATGCTGATGATCCTTATCAGAAGTATCATGATCGAACAAACCTGAAAGTATAGATCAGAAGTTTTATAATTTCCCAGTTATTGAATATGTATCTTTGGATAATGATGTCTCTGCAAAAATGAGTAACTATAAAATCTGATGTAAATTGTACCAATTAATATGTAAACATACAGTGCCAACATTAAACTTATGGAAGTTTTTATACTTAGTGGAGCAGACAGTCCCAGATGTGGTCAGGGAAGTTTAACATTGTGCATTTTTAACAAGGGGTAATGGTTTAATTAGTTGTTCCAATGAGGCTGGTTTAGTAACAGGGAGTCTGAAATGAGGACAAACATAAAAAGACTCTAAAGCTACAAGTTCGCTCAGGCAATGTGACACTGTTTTAAGGCTATGTGCCGGGGAACCCAGGTCCACCATATGACCTATGGACATAGACCTATGTCCTACCCAGAAATCACCCCTAGGCCTAAGGAAGAGTAGAAGCCAGGAAGAAAGTGGATCTTCAGGCTCACATGACTCAGTTATTTTTACATTGTTAACCCCATTTTCCCTCATCTTCCGTTTCTAATTTACCACGTTTGCTTATTTACAGTTCCTGCCCCCGCATATTAAATTTAGCTTGTTCTTTGAGGTTCTTTTCTGTATCATGACCCTCAACTCCTGTCTCTAGTCTCTAATTGCCAAGGGACTCCAACTGGGCTAGCTTACCTGTTCATCCTAGATCTCATCGGTGTCATTTTCCAGTGTTGTCAGCTGTTAGGTCAGGAGCCCACCCTGGCCCATTTTGTCTTAGTGAGTTCACACAGAGCAAAAAATGGTCATGTCAACAGTTTTACTTTGGCATGAGCATAGGGCGGCAACACACCTAACATCTAGTATACTTCACTGTGTTCCTAACAGTTCTCATTTGGTTTATTGGCACAAGAATTTTTCATAGAAGAATAAATGAAATAGCCTTTCAGTATGCTCACTTATGAAACAAAAGAGAGTATGCAGGCGAAGACAGACTTTTACCCAAATTTTGAAAGATACGTATTTCTTAAAAATTAGTTTATCCACTTGAGATTTCATATTTTCATTTGTAAGGATAAACTTTTTACAAACTTTTCCAAAAATACACTGTAGAAACCAAGGGAGATGCAAATAACTCAGTCACTTTAGAAATGATGCAAGAGTTAAGTATTGTTTACTTGAAAGGGGCGGGTAAGAGACATTGAGTAAAATTAACTTGAGTGGTTATTGTCTTGGGTAGCGGTTCTCAGCTCTCCCATCAAAATCGTCTGGGAAACAATTTTCAGACAGCAGAGCACTTTGCTTGGTTGAAAACTATTATTAAATAGAATTATGCATGAATTACTGTCTCAAATCCTTTAATACAATAAATAGTTAATGATAATAGGGTGAAGTTCCTCTGTTGTTGGTAGAATAATGTAAAAGATAACCAAACTGAAGTCTGTGGCACTTCAGGCCAGGATTATGAGGGGGATTCCTTAAAACTAGTATTTTTCCTTTATTAAAACGAAAAGGACGTAACAATGGAATCTTCTAAAACCAGAAGGCCAAATGAATGTCTATTTATGGGATTAATAAATAAAGAGCAGACATTTGATTTAAGAACCCAAAATATGGACTGGCATTCTGTCTTAATGGGTTTTTGTTGTTTTGCACTTTTGAGGTGGCTGAAGCTACCTGCTCACAGGACTCCCACATCTTTTCTCACTTGCCTGGCTCCTGCCCTCTGTCACATCTCTGGGAGTGGGATAGAACTGGTGCTTGCAGAAGTTATGGAGGAGGTCGCTTCCTCACAGATTCCATGACTTCTTTAATGCAAATATGGATGACAGGGTCTCTTACACAGGCCTCAGAGCACCTTGGTTTCTCCTCCAGCCCAGGGACAGGAGTGGTAGAGACAAGGACTGGTAACCAGGGCCTCAGCATCCAGAAAGGGATTGAAGTAGGAAGGCCAACAGGCACATATTTAGGGGGAAAGCAATTTCATTCACACAGTTTTTGTTTTGTGGCTAGAAAGGCTTATCAGCATTGATTTTATAGTTCAACAAGACATTTTGTTAAAGACTCTACCTAGGTGACAATCTAGCATATATATATATATATAAAGTATATGTGTAGCTTATTTATGCAAATAATATATAATTTATTGCACACTTAGTGTGTGCCCACTCAGAACAGGGCACATACCTATAAAACGTAATCCTTATAACTTTGCAAAGGAGATATGGTTGTTTATCCCTAGTTTAGATTCAAGGAAACTGAAGCTTAGAGAGGGTTAAATAATTACCCCAAAATTGAGTTACTAAGTCCCAGTACCCCAGTCTAACTCCTTGGTATCTTGTATATTTCCCTCAGTCTCCTAACAAATGAAAATTGGTATCTAAATCAGCAAGTGACTATAATCTAGCAGGTAGCACTAAATACTTCCTTATAACACGGTACCAATTCAGCTTTTAATTTTTATAACTTTGCCTTCCTATCCTTTATGAACTCTTAACATAGTTAATTTCAGTGTGTTGCCATTAGACCTGGCTCAGTAAATGAATGAATGAATTTCCAGCCTCTTTTTTCATCTCTTCCTCCTATCAGTCCTTTGAATCTGCTGCTTTTCCTGCTGCTGCTTTATTCTACAGTTGTGTCAAACACATAGAATATAGGACTATATACAAGCAAAGAAAATGGGCCTGTGTTTAATTTTAATACTTCAAAAAATCCCACTTTTTTTTGGTGGCGTCATAGCTCATAGCAACCTCAATCTCTTAGGCTCAGGTGATCCTCTTGCCTCAGTCTCTAGAGTAGCTGAAACTACAGGCATATACCACCACACCCAGCTTAATATTTCAAATTTTGAGCTTTGTAGTCTTTGTGAAACCAAATAAAGCTTAAGTGTATCTGTTGAGATTTTTTTTCTTTCTTTTTTTCTGGTAGAGACAGAGTCTCACTTTATTGCCCTTGGTAGAGTGCCATGGCATTACACAGCTCACCGCAACCTCCAACTCCTGGGCTTAAGTGGTTCTCTTGCCTCAGCCTCCTGAGTAGCTGGGACTACAGGCGCCTGCCACAATGCCCGGCTATTTTTTCAACGCCAGGGCTGGGTTTGAACCTGCCACCCTCAGCATATGGGCCAGCGCCCTACTCACTGAGCCACAGGTGCCGCCCTATTTGTTTAAATTTTAAAGACAAGGCACCCCTCCCATGATAGTGGCCCTGCACGTGCCCTGCCCTGTTCTCACCCACATAGTACTCTCCTATTTGCAGAAGAAATGCTCAGAGTCAAGTAAAATGATGGACCAAAGGTATATTTGCAGAATTAAAAGTGCCTACCAATGAACTACTCTGTTTTTGTAGCTATCTAGTTTCCACTAATGATCTTTTAAAATGTAAAACAAACAGTGATACTTTCAGGTTTATATTTGTGTGATGAAGTAGTTTTCAAAACACTCATTGAATTTCTTCCCCCAACATACCCTATGTACTGGGCATGGGCCAAGTCACCAGGCTAGTCAGTGGCTGAACATTCAGCTTCTAATCCTTGCTACCTTCCACGTTTTTGAAAAATTATTTCCTCTTTCCTTATAAGCTCAACATTACAAAGATGTGTTTTAAAAGAAAAATGTTAAGACTTTATTCAAGATGTATATCAGGCATTGTAACAAAACAGCAGAACTTCAACCTTTGGAATACTGTAATTTTACATCCCTTTGATGCACAGTTCAGTATCACTATTTTATTACAGATCGTTCTATAGGGACTACAGAAATGAACTAGAGGAAATGTGCACAGTCACAATTCAGAACATCAGCACTTTGTATGCTGTTAGAGGATGAGCGCATCCTTTGCCATTTCAAATACTGTGCTGGGTAAAGAACTAGGAAGGTTTGATGATGGTCACGGTTGACAAGCACTCTTATCACAAACACATGGACAGTCTACCACGGAGAGCACATATTTCAAGGGCCCGTGAAGTGAGCAAGCTATTCACACAAAGCCAGGTGGGATTATGATTAAACTCTTCAGTTTATAAGCACAAGACCACATCTCACCTTCTTAGAAACAGAATGGGTGCTTGATGGCAGGTAACTAAAAATTGTGACATAAAAATTACAGACTTTTGAGCTAGCATTTTGTAAACAGCCTGTGTCTGTAAAGAAGCAAATTAAAAACATTCACTTGTATCCTCTAGACAGAACACCACACAACTACACGTACATTTATAAGTATTCACATTTTTTATCAGTTCATACACAAATGTACAGCTTGTCAGATAAGTAAACACATTTTGCCAGAAGTATGACAGCTGCTCGCAGTTGTACAGTGAGTGTCTTTTAAGAGAGAAACCAACTCCCTAATCAACACTTGAAGGAAAAATAGTTACATTTACATTAAGACAGCATTTGGATACCTTTATATTTTTAAATCTTGAATGAGAAGTAATACAGCATGTCTGAGAGTAGAGTGCTTCAAACATTTTTTGGCATAGTTGAGTGCAAACTTGATAGCCTGTACTTGTTCCTTGTTATAACTTCTGTTATAAAATGATGAGAACATAGGTGTTCACAATAGGATTTTAAACTCTGCTGCTAAAGGCATATATTATTTTGGCAAAAAGTTGCTAAGAAGCTCCTTAAGCTTTTTTGCATTTGTTTCTGAGAATTCTGGGTACCTCCAACTAACAGGTAAATACATTTTTAAAAGTCTATTATTCCTCTCTCTGGAACTATTCAATGACCTTGAAGAAAACAGATTTTCTGTCTTCCTTCACAGGTTTGGGAATTGGGGGGTGAGGGGCACAGAGTGAGCAGACAGCCTCCATTTGCTGTGTCAACCACAGGTTTGCTTTTAGGTTTACTTTCCTATATCCTGTAAATTACAAAATCATCTTCAGAGGAACTGTGGGAGGAAAGGATTTCAATATGCATAACTGGCAACAATCAACTTCAAATAAAACACTCTCTGAGGCGGCTAAGACCCAGCTAATGTGTTATTAGCAAAGGCCTCTGATGATACGTACTATGTGTAGGTCAGTAATGAAAGTTTGAAATTGGGCCATACTTTGTTGACAGTAAGTTCTGTGTGGTATATGACACTAATTCTCTAGTCCTCGGGGCGTATCTACAAACAAACACGATCCAAATATTATGAGTAACTGGGTTGTGACCACTGCATGCATTACACTGAAAGAAAACACCAACTCTAAGCACAAATACACTATTCCTACATTTCAACTCTCAGAGGGGAGAATAGCTAGTTCAGACCACAGTGCCATTTAAACCAGATTCTTTTTTTTTTTTCTTTTTGAGACAGAGTCTCACTTTGTCACTCCCAAGAGAGTGCGGTGGTATCACAGCAACCTCAAACTCTTGGGCTCAAGCGATTCTCTTGCCTCAGCCTCCCAAGTAGCTGGGACTATAGGCACCTACCACAATGCCAGGTTATTTTTAGAAACAAGATCTCGCTTGGGCTCAGGCTGGTCTTGAACTCATGAGCTCAGGCAATCCATCTGTCTCAGCCTCCCAGAGTGTGACGATTACATGCTTGAGCCACTGTGCCTGGTGTTAAACCAGATTATTTTTAAATAAAATTATCCACCTAAGTAGGGAGACCCCTCAGACAGTGCTTTATTCCCCTACTGAGCAATCCAGGCTTGTGTAAGACACCTGATGGGACCTAGTGTGCCGATGGGTATGAGTCTGCCCCCCTTCATGTTCTGTACAGGTCAGGAAGGGAACAGAAGGTATGAGCTGCAGCTGCCCATGGATCTGAGCAAATCTTATCCCAACCTCTAGAACCCACCATTTTGATTGTTGCCTAGGTCTCAGATGTATTTCATGGCACATCTGAAACAGTACAGTTCTTGGTTTTTTGTGTTTGTTTTGTTTGCTTTTGCTTAGTATTCTCTAAAACACAGTGCTCAGATTGTGGGTTCTTCTACCTGGGGAAATTAGTCACAGCACTAGTGAAGGAGAAACTATTTGCCAAGCACTTCTGAAACACAGAATTATTCCTCCAACAGCTCTGCAAGTCCCTATCCCCAAGAATTTCGACTAAGGATGAGCCACCTGCCTATAGCCGGAGGCTCCTAATCCTGAATCAAAAGAGGAAGTGAGCTTCCTGTGACTTATCCTAGGATGTTTCCCCTGACCTGCCATCACATGCAGCTACAATATTGTCTGTCTGTATTCCTAACTTCTGTTTGTTTTTTTTCTACTAACCTATCTAAAGAACATAGGGCATCTTCCAGCAGGAAAAGGGATGTGTTACTGGAGTGGTGTTTGGAAGCTTTGTAAGCACATCTGAGACATTCTCTAGAATCAAAATATTTTTCTATATTTCTAGTTTTGGAGTTTTTCTTACATATCAGAACCTCTGACAGCCCTTGCAAGTCCATTATATGAAGCCAAAGCCATAAATATGTACAACATAGTTCAAAGTATTAGTACCAAGAACAAAAAAAAGTTTTTAAAAATTGCTTTGTTTGCATTTACAGGACTAAAAACTAATTATGCAACAGATAAATTACAAATATACATCTCAGCAGCATAAGGGTGATTCTTTTGTATTTCTAAAAACACACTGCTGTCTATCATGACAATCCAATTGAGGAAAATCACTAACTTCAGAAGACTTAAAGGGCACCCCCCCACTACTTTTCTCTTTAGCCTCTCCCCAGCAAAATAAAAGGGAAAAATTATTAAAAGTGAAGGGGAGAGAGAAAAGGCCATGTCTGTGAGGCTGCACACTCAAAGCACACCCAGCTTGTGGATTTCTGTGTTATTAGTGAATAGCTCTTTAAGGCAGAGAAGAAACATTCTGTGGATCTGGTGCTGTTGGCTCATCTCACTCACGTGGTTTCAGTGGTCGAGGATGAGGTACTTTTCTTCCTGAAACGATATCGAGGGATTCTAGGCGGTGCCTGGTAGAGAAAACAGAAAAGCATCCCTCAGTTTGGCATAAATATGGAGCCTTTGGAGGACAACATTTGGAAGGGTTTGTGTTGAGATACTTAGTTCCTTTGGCCAAACGTGTGTGAGGCAGCTGGCTGGGGCTGGGGTCTTCCTGAGTCTTCACAACAGGAATCAAACACCAGACATGTCCCTCACAGCCCATAAAGCTAAGCCCATTGAAAAGGCTAACACCTCCTTCTTGTCTTCCTATTCTCCTAAAGCTCAAGATCTCCTGAGGGAATAGTTGTACCGAATGACACATCTTTCATATTTTTGCCCTGGGAGCAAAATGATCTTAACAAATGACTCAGCAGAGAGAAACGCCTCCGCATCTCTTCCCTTGCTTTTGTGATTTCTTTGGTAACTGGTCTGTTTCTTGGTATGTGCTTCAAATTTCCATCATGAAATTTCCAGTGCCCTTTCTGGATGCACAGCAAACCACCATAAAGGCACAATGCCTTTAGTGTCCCTTACCTGAAATGCTTAGAACCAAGTGTTTCAGATTATGCATCATGTGTATACACATACCAACTGAGTGCCCTAATCTGAAAATCTGAAATCCAAAATGCTCTAGTGAGCATTTCCTTTGATTATCATGTCGGCGCTCAAAAAGTTATAGATTTGGGGGTTACAGATATGCAACATGTATATAGGATTCCTCCTCATTTTTTCCACAAATGACTCCTACTCTCAACCCCTATCTCTGTCTACTTCTCTACACACAGAGAACTTCCTCTACACTGTGTCCTTTCATACCTCTTCCTTCCAACTGGAAGCCCTCTCTCCTCTCTCGTGTGTATTTCTAGTCCTCTCAAGGACCGTGCTTAAAATCACTTCTGTAAAGTTTTCCCTAATCCCCTCTCGATACTGCCCAGCCACATAACCGGCACCATCACCTCTTGGCTTCTCATCTTGTTTTGTGAGTGCCCCTCAGCAGAGGGCTTTGCATCCAGAGATGGGATGTGAGTTCTCTGCTTACTGTCTCGCAGACTGGGAGCTTCCTAAGGGCCGGCCCATGTCACATTCACCACTATTTCTTCATGTCTGGCTCAGTGCAGTCACAGTGAAGGGAGGGAGTGAATGAACTAGAGAACAAGATTTGGGCCCTTACACTGAGTCCCTGTGCCATAATCTCGCCACTAGGAGATGTTTACTGCCATCTCTGGACACAAACTGAAAGGGGCAGCGGTGTAATCTACCTTTTTAGTAACCTGCCTCTTGGCACGGTGGTTAACAATAAATAATAAAACAGTTTGTGCAGCTTCAAAAAACCAAATAGCACAGGGCCCTGGGCCCTAGAATACTTTACGCTGGGCTCCTGTCCCCAGCATGAGGCTGCCCAGGCCATAATGCCCAGAGTGAACTTGAGCAGTGTCTAAGCTCAGAACATCTTTGCCCAAACCCTTTTAATTGCAAAATTAACCCACATGTGCCTCGCCTTGGAAGGAAATCTGATGAACTCCTGCCACCCTAATGGGAACAGGAATGCTAGCCCACATGCAGGGGAACATTTAGTGCATCCCATCCGTGTCTCCCAGGGCTCTCCATGGAAAGGGGACTCCCCACTTTCCTTAGATGGCTTCTCAGGCCACAGGACTCAGTGGATGAGGACTAGGAAAGGAGACCTTGGAGGGGAAAAAGGCAGACTGTGGGGGGCCCCAATTCTGTGTGCTCTGCACCTGGCGGCTCCGGGCCCACATCGCAGAACAAAGACCAGGCTCAGTCTTCCTGCTGCCAGAACTCCTTCACATCTACACTTGTTAATAGTACATATGTCAAATATATTGTTTTGGGTAACTTTAAAGGGCTATACCCCTTTAATAACATTTTATGCATAGCTACTTTGTACCCGGCACTATGCTGTGTCTTGGAGATACAGCTATTAATAGATTTTATTTATAAAAACTTGTCAGACTACACATTCTGAGGTTTTTCTTCCCCCTAAACACTCATTTGGGTTGCTTTTCACTTGCAAATCACCTTAGGCTAGGATTTATTAATATTTGGGGGGAAAAAATCCCAACCACAATAAAGTCCATAAATTAAGCCCTAAACACTTTACCACCTCTCTTACTTCTACATAAAATTAGTAGGGTCTTTCTTCCCCTCTTAGCAAGTGCTGGAGTGACCTGTCCTGCTTGTTTGAGGGAGAGCTTTACATCCTAGGGACTCAGGAGACACCGGGTGCCCCAAGAGATGCTGCTCCCAGGACCCCCAGATCTCCAAGACAAACACTGCTCCAACCCACAGCCCCAGACACCGTGTACCTCCAGGGGCAAATCCGTCCTCCGAGGTGCCTTATACTTGTACATGAAATCCAGCAGGTCTTCCTCCTCCTCGTCAGAAAACGCCAATGGCTTTTGGACCTGGTGGGGCTCCCATGCCTTCATACCACCCTCATTCACATCTCCCTCAACCACTTAATGTCCATTACAATCTACGCAGGGGAGACAAAGTACAGCAAGGAGGGATCAGTGTTGAAAGGAGCAAGGAAGGGCAAGGTTAGGCACACAGCACGACAAACCAGGCCTGTTAGGACAGCCAAGGCCCCTGTGTCTCAGGAAGCACTGATAATCTTTGGGGCCTCCCTGCAGAGGGTCTGGGTTTGTGACAGCTCAACTGCGAGGTACTTTGTAAGGCACTGTGCATAGGAACAACCACAGCCTCAGAATTTACTGAAGCCTGCCACGGTGGGTCAGAGGATGGGGCTCTGGGGCAGCTGCTTCTCTGTAAGAACAAAGAAGCTGCCTTAACTGAGACATGTCAGACCCTGTGATGTAGACCTGAGATTCCATACCTGAAGAATGCTCAAATCCTTAGGGAAACAATCTCTAGAGAGGATGGGGCAGTGATTTCAAGGTGGGAAGCATAATCTCTACCTTATACATACAAGTGTTGTTGACAGTGCACAATACTTGCATATGCAACTCCAAGCATGCTTACAGGATGGGAAATGTCAGGAAACCTTAAGGGATAACCTTAAGGAAAGACAGCTAAGTGGATTTTTCATCTCTAAGACTTAGTCCTAGAGAAACAGAGAAGCTAATGGCAGGAGAAACTGATGGTATAGCCTTTGCCAAAAAATGACAGTATGATTCCTATTTTAGCCTGCATTGAATACGTCCACAAGAAAAGCTCCAGAATTAATTCATCTCACTGAATGCATAGTATTTTTAAAATATTAAACACTAATGCATATTCCATGTCATCTGGCCAGGTGGTACCATCTTGGTTGAGATGGAAAATATTTTCTGCTTGTACCTGGATTTCTCTCTATCACACACACACACAGTTTTCTATGATTTATATGTTGTTTTTACCTAGAATCAGAATGCAGGACTAGGAGGACAAGTCATTTGCTCCAATGACCCTTAGGTCTGTAGACAGAAACTAGGACTCTTCTTGGGACACTCTTGATACTGCTCCTAAGAACATATTCAGCTACAAAATGTGCTCTCTATATCAACAGTGGACTTGCTAGAGTATAATAGCACCACATTTGGAGTAAACTTACAACTGAACCCTTATTTTTTCTTTTTTTGAGACAGAGTCTCGCTTTATTGCCCTGGGCAGAGTGCTGTGGGATCATAGCTCACAGCAACCACAAACTCCTGTACTCACACTATTCTCTTGCCTCAGCCTGCCCAGTATTTGTGACTATAGGCAACTGCCACAACCCCCAACTATTTTTAGAGATGGGATCTCGCTCCTGTTCAGGCTGATCTTAAACCCATGAGCCAAGGCAATTTGCCTGCCTCAGCTCACAACAACCTCAAACTCTTGGGCTCACGCAATTCTTTTACCTCAGCCTCCTGAGTAGCCTTGACTACAGGCACCCGCTACAATGCCTGGCTATTTTTAGAGATGGGGGGAGTCTTGCTCTTTCTCAGGTTGGTCTGGAACCCATGAGCTCAAGTGATCCACCCGCTGTGGCCTCCCAGAGTGCTGGGATTACAGGCGTGAGCCACCCCACCAGGCCCCTGAACCCTAATCCTGAGCAGTTTTGCTAGTTACTAACGCTATACTCTGAAATAGCCAGCAGGGGGCAGCATGACAACATGGTTGCCTTAACCAAGCCCCAAAACTGAATTGTAGGTTGGGGCGGGATCCTCTCAGACTGGGCCTTAAAAAGGGCCTGAGATCATTAACCTTCTTTTGATTTTTTAACTCTGTGCTTCCCCAAGCATATTTATTCTCAGTTTGGGTTGTTCTCTGGTCGCTTCCTTTACCCAATTTAGTTGCGCCCTTAGGATCCTGCAAAACCTGGAGAGACTCTCCCTGAAAATTCTGGCCCTCCCTACTCTGACCCCAACAGTGCTTGGAATCTCTACCACACAACTTGTGCTATGTGCCCTTGGCCCAAAAGAAAGTGTCCTGAGGTCGTGGGGCCATGGCTGATCCTCCCTCAGTCTCTCCGAGGCCCTGACCCAGGGCTGGGTACACAGCGGCCACTCATCAAACTAGGGGAAATCCTGACGTTATCCCAGATAGCTCAGCTCTCACTTCAAGTCAGAGATGGACTTCACATCAACCAGAAAGTTCCTATGGACAGATTCCTCCAGCTGAATAGGAGGAATAAAAGACCAAGAGCCCTTATACCAAGGCAGAAACTGCCAGCTCCACCTGAGCAGGAAACCTGCATCCTAGAAGTAGGGTGGGAATTGGTTCCAGTCTGTGACTCTGTACATGCTGCCCCTCTAAACCCGGGTCCAGACCTTTTCCTGTACTGGTTGCTATGAGCTTCAGAAGGCAGCTCAGAGTCACCATGAGATCCTTGGGCATCTAACAATCCAACCCACTCAGTCTGGATTCCCTGAGGCTGAGCAATGAACTCACACATCACCAAGATCATCACCATCATCACAACCTCAGGACTAAAGCCCAAATGGCTTCGTGTGTGTTCTCCACTATATCCTTGAGCGAGGATTACAGGGTAGAAAAGAAATGACCTGCTGGCCCACTGGGAGTGATAAATCAAGGGGAACCCAGATATCCAGGTAGGAAAAGAAACATGTGGTCACCTAGCAAAGGCTGGGAGCACAGAAAGCCAGTGTGGGTGGCACGGGGGCCAGAAGAAGCCTTAGGTGGAAGCTACAGAGAGAACCTCCTAAAAAGAGAAGAACTTACCACAGAACTCACAGAACTCTCACTGTGTTTTTTACCAAGAGTATTGTTTCTAACATTCTACCTTTCTCTCAGGACTAGTGAGAAGAAAAATTCTGGACAAGCCTCTGACTGGCTATTGCAGGGTGGCCACGAATGTCTCACCTAATTGTATTTCCCTCTTTGCAGTGGTTTCAAGGAAGCGTATCGTCTTTGACAGTCCACACCTTGATGGCATGTGTTTTAAATTTTCTTCTCACCCCTAACTGCATCTTGTCTACCTCCTTTTTTCACTTTTCATACTTTTATTTGACATATCACATATTTTTAGAAGTACTCTAACTCCTTTTTAGAATAGGGAGGAGTATAATGGAGAAATAAACCCATAGAACACAGTTCTACTGAGAAGGGCCCCAGGATGAGAATGAGGGAGAGCAACTGGGCAGAAGAGTCAGCAGTCGCCTCCTCACAAATCTATACAGAATGTGTGACTACTCAACAGGCCCTGGCCCCTGGCAACAGGCCTGAAAGGGTGTTACTGTCCACATATTAGGCCTGCGATGGCTCATGGAGACAACTTGTGTGGGAAGAGGGTCTCTCACGCCAGGTCATGGCCAGGACAACTTGCAGACCTCAGGTGATGGCAGCCAAGGCCTTGAGCCCACAGAGCTGCCACTATGATGCCCAAAGCTGGGTGACCCTATTGTCTTCCACAGCACAGGAATGGGGATGTGGCTTTGGCTGACATTTCTGTATTAGCAAATGTGTCAGCAGGGCTATGTAGCAGGCTGGGTCCCAGGCACCCTCTCTTCTCTGTGGGGAGAACAGACAGGGAGAAACTGGCCAAGTCTCTAAGCCCTTTAAAGGCCTGCACCGAGCACCGTGCCGCCCCACCCCCACAGTGCAGCACACATCCCCCAGGTTAGCAAACACATCCCACACAGCACACATTAGCAGCAGCACTAGTGGGAGTCAGCACACGTGTCTGAAGAAGAGCATGCGTGTCTGAAACACTTACATCCGTGTCCCCAACAGCCACCGAGGAGAAAGAAAAGAACATTCTGTTAGGGAAGGGTCTTTGGAGATGAAACTCACACGTATGTGTGAGTGTGCATGCATGACAGACACACACGCTCACATGCACACACCCGCACACGCTCACATGCACACACCTGCACACACTCACTCCCCATGCTCTAAGCCTTCTAAGCAACTCCTGCTCTGGGCAGAGGAAAGATACTGCCCAGGGGCCACGCTCAATAAAATGCATTTCTCTCTTTCTCTGTGAGAGGGCAAAAGGCATGACTGCTTTTTAATATTATATCCCATATACTTGATTAAAAAAGGAGGGGGCACCTCTATGACTAACCATAGGCAGCAATCCAGAGTTCAGTTGTATATTACCACTGAAGTATTACAGAGAGAGAGGGACGAGGGGAGCAAAGGTGGCGTAGAGAGAGAAAAATAGAAGCAGAGAAAAAGAGACTCAAAGATGCCCAGGAATCAAGTGACAGGGGCACCGTGGAGCAGAGGTGGGGAGAGAATACTCTCCTGGCATCTGAGATGTGCATCTTGAAATAGAGGCTCTGACCAACATCTTTTGCCCCCAGTGCTCTGAGCTCCAGCTCAGCGGCTTTCACTTCCCTGTGATTTTCGTTAGCCTCAAAGATGCCTGCCTTACCCCTTGTCCCAAATTAAGAGTGGAATTTACAACCCCTAGAAAATTTCCCTTTCTGCTTAAAGATCCTGGGGCATTATGAGGCCCTGGGAATAATCTGAACCTTCCTAGGCTCTGGCCTGAGTGTCCTCTTATGTGACATCATTTTAGGGGACCAGGAGGAGGTATTCCTGACATCCCTAAAATCCTCACTCACAGCTTCATTGCTTGAAAGTCAGCCCCCAGCCCTGGCTGCAAGACAAACTTCTCATAAGGTCACCTCCTGCCACTTCACAACCAGCGTGCGTCCCTCACAGAGACTGCTGAGCTAGGAGGACCTTACAGAGGAGGAGGCTGAGGCCCAGAGAGCACAGAGGCCATTCTGAGGCCACCGAAGGAAATGGTGTAGATCAAGCATTGTGTGGTCCTTGTGAGCAGACCTCCACGGGAATGGAGGGTGAACTCTGGCACTGGCGCTAAGAGGGCCCTAGAGGGGTAGAGGCCCCATCTCTGCAGCTCCCTTGCTTGCTCTGTTTCTGAGGAACCAGAACTTCCCCAAACACACACTTATGTGCATGTAGCCTGCTGTTTCAGTCTTCCAAATGCGTCCATTCCTACTATTAACTGCAGTTCTCTTTAAATGCATTGGAAATGTTGCCTCTAATCATGAAACTACCAGGTGTCACAGCAGGTAAGGGCCCCCACAGTAGCACAAAAGTGTGGCAGAGGGAACGAATGGAGGAGAAGGCAGCTCTACCTTTCCCTGGTTCCCCCAAATGAGAATCTACCAGAATCAGATGCTTTCAGGATGGCTCACAGAATTTACCGACTCAAAATTATAAAGAGTAAATAGATAGAAATTTCTACAGTCACCTGGGGCCCCTGGTGCTGTGCAGTTGCTCTCCACGAGCTAGTATGTCCCCCAGGCCAAGTCTGAGCACCCAGCGCTGGGAACCAGCTGAGAACGGCCCCTCTATTTCTGACTCCAACCAGAAGGCCCCACAGGGACACATGCTGGTTAGAGTCAGAGCTGGCCTCCACCTGTGCCCTGCCTGCTCAGGACTCCTCTGTCAGTTCACCTTGGCCTTATGGCCTCCCACATCCCCAGGTCTTCTATAGTCCTTAAAAAGCTCAGCACTGAGAAACTATAAAAATAAAGAAATGGAAGGAAAATAGGTCACTTCATACAATACACTTTCCTGTCCTGCTCACCACCGACATGAGAGAGACTTGCTGTGCCTTCATGGCACCAGGCTAGTGGCACAGGCAACAGTGAGCACCACATGTGCCTCCCACTCCCCTCATACCAGCCAGCAGGCTGCAGAGCAGGCCTAGCCCCTCTTGCCTTCTGAGCCAAAGGCAGCTTCTCCATGGGAGACCCAGGCGGGGTGAAAGGGGCTCAGGGTTAGTCCAGCACCCTCTCTAGTCCCTAACATGTCTGTTCAATCCAGGCAAACAGACAAGTGGGTCACGAGAGAACGACATGGCCAATTAAGAGGCAGCCACAGCCCCGCTGGGACTGAGCCATCATTCGCACGCGGGGAGGGCAGCAGCAGCAGCGTCCCTGCCCAGAACTGGGAGAGCTCCCCTCTGCCCTCAGTGGCTCCAGGCTATGATTATCATCATCCTCCGTCGCAGGATTATTTGGTTCTTTGATGGCCATTTCCAGAACAGTAGCGAGAAGGGGGAAAGCAGGGATCTTTCTCTACATTTAAGATGAGCCGACCAAGGCTCAGAGTGGTTAGGAGATTCACAGAGTGTTGCAGCTAGTGAG
>NW_003852542.1:1996856-2004289 GCF_000181295.1 Otolemur garnettii | reverse complement strand
TACCAGAAACCTCTGAAATGGCAAGGCTTTGTCATTTCAGAGGACCTTGGTGAGCGCCTATGTTCATCATCACTCAGAGCACAAGGAAGTATGACCCTGTGGTATTTTTTTTTCTTTTTTTGAGAGAGAGTCTCAATCTATTGCCCCAGATTAGAGTACCATGCTCTCAGCCCAGCTTACACCTGGGATTACAGGTGTGAGCCACCTCACATGGCTAATTTTTCCATTTTTAGTAGAGTCACAGTCTTGCTCTTGCACAGGCTGGTCTTGAATTCCTGAGCTCAAGGGATCCTCCTGCCTCAGCCTCCCAGAGTGCTGGAATCACAGGGGAGATTACAGGTGAGACACCACACCTGGCCCCTGTGGTGGTTTTAAAATATCTCCACAATTTTTTTGTATACTCCTCCTTTCAAGAAGTGGAGGTTACTTCTCCTTTCCTTGAGTGTGGGCTGGTCTTGATGACTCATTTCCAACACATAGAATAAGGCAGAAGTGGCGGATATGGCTTCAAAGCCTAGATCATAAAAGGTACTGTGGCTTCCTGCCTACTCTCTCTCGGATTCATACTCTGGACCAAGCCACCTGCCATACTATAAGAACACTCAAGCAGCCTTCGAGAGGTCCATGTGGTAAGAAACTGAGGCCAACAGCCATGAAAAGACCATCCTGGAACTGGATCCTCCAGCTCAGTCGAGATTTCCAATGACTCAGCCTGGCCAACGTCTTGACTACAACCTCTGAGAGACCCTGAGCCAGAAGTACCAAGTTAAGCTGCTCTCAAACTCCTGTCTGACAGAAACTGTAAGAGAATGTATTTGCTGTTTTAAGGAGTTAACCTCTTGGCCCCTCCCATGACCATGCAGCTGAAAGGAAGTCCCAAGGTCAGGCACCAGATCATGGTTAGAACCTCCTGCCGAGGTGACGGCCCAGCACAGGAGAGAGGCCATCTGCTTACTCACCTTTCCGGGTCCTGCAGGTAGAGCAGCAGGTACACACTGTGGGAATGGGGTGGGGCACCATCAGTGATAACCCCTACTTGACAGAAACCAGTCCCAGGCAAACAAGGAGGCCCCAGTGAGATGCAGGGATCCCAGTGTGTATAGTACGGGGATCCCAGGAAGGCAGGTCTCTGTAGAGACACCAGGGTGGAAGAGGGGATCATCTCAGGTTCAGCTTCTTCTCAGGTGCTGGTAAATACCCTCATCTGGCTGCATCCTGCAGCACTAGGCAGGGCCAGGGATGGAGTCAAAGTTTCCTCTGGGAAATAACTTCAATCACTCTCCCCATCCCCTGAAGCTGCCTCCTGTCTGTGACTTCCATCTCAGCTTGTCCTCCAGGAAGCCTCCTCGGGCTGACCTCAGAACCCAGAGTGCGCCTGTCTGGACATCTGGCCAAAGGCCTAATTGGCTACTACTGCCTTACACACTCTGTGTTTAAGTGTGTTCTTACAAACCTCCTGTTGTTATTCTGCATGACGGGCATATATTCATTTTACATGAATTGATACATAATATATTCTCCTGTTTTGTATTTTCTTCACTAGGCGTCATATTTTCACATTCCACCTGTGTGTACGTTTCATCTGTCACTTCCAGTGGCTGCAGAGCACTCCACAGATGCAGCCATGTCTCTCTCCCAGGCTGTCTTCACCTCTTGCCTAGGCTGGAACTGTCCAGAGCTTCTAATTAGTGTTTGCTTAACTAACACTAGTTAGTGTTTGCTTTACTAACAACCCTGAGACACAGGCTGATTAGGGATTATTGGCTCTTCTTCCAAAGGAGAAAGCAGAAGAAAATTGGGTCTGTTTTCTGTGCCACGGTCAAATCCTCTAGTAGTGACTAGTGTGGTATTGTTCTCGGAAAAGTTCTTAAGCTGAACTTGGCCTGGTAGGAAGTGTGGCAAATGTTTAGTGGCATCTGCTTAGTGGCATCTGCTTCACTGTGTTGCATGTGCTGTGTCTGCACATGCCTGGCGTCACTCAGCCAAGACGGAGCCCAGTCCCCTCCCCTACCTGACCTGACCAGGCCTGGCATTTGAGGCCCACACTGGGGGCTGAGCTGGGAAGGGAACACCAGCCCTGTGTGACTCTAACTCATGTGCCTCTGCCTTTCACCTAGGCCCTGGGCCATCTCTCACCTGTCTTTTGGAGATGGTTCTTATTTTAGGCCTGACAACAGTTGAGCAGAATGCCACACTGTCCCTGGCCTTCCCACTGGGTCAGCACTTCCCTTCTCTTTCCCCTGAAACCACAGGTGCTGAAGCCAAGGGACTGCAGTGAGGAGGGCTGGGGCACGATGCAGCATGCTTGGTCTCTCACCCCGTGACTGCCACCGCTCTCCCTACTGCATCCCTGGGGTGTGGCAGGGGGTGTCACTGTCTCTGAGAATCAAGGGTGGCAGGCTGGCACCAAAACAAATCATCCCAATTCCTTTCTGCCTGGTGCTGGGCTGGGAAGATGCTTGAGGCCCAGAAGACACTTCCACTGTTGTTTGGACCTCCCTCAAATTCTCACATTCCCAGTTTTGAGGCTTCCTAAATAATGAACAAGAGAAAGTCTAGGCAGGAGACTTGGATTCTGTTCCCCGGGGCCTTGGCACACAGTGCATGAGCTCTCCGCCTCTCCAGTGTCAGGTATGTCATTACTTCATGAGGCGGCCCATTTCTCTCCTGGACACTTTTTTTTTTTTTGAGACAGAGCCTTACTCTGTCACCTGGACTGGAGTGTAATGGCATCATCATAGCTCACAGCAACCTCAAACTCCCAGGCTTGAGCAATCCTCCTACCTCAGCCACCCATGTAGCTGGGACTAAGGTGCTCACATCCAGCTAATTTTTCTACTTTTGGTAGAAATGGTGTCTCACTCTTGTTCAGGCTGGTCTCAAACTCCTGGCCTCAAGAAATCCTTCTCCCTCGGCCTCCCAGAGAGCTAGAATTAGAGGTCTGAGCCACTGCACTCAGCCTACAAAGTGTTCTTTAAGGTGAGATAAATAATTAAAACAGTAACCGCAAGCAGCTATTGCATATTGGTGCCAAGCATGGTCCTAAGCACCTTTACATGGCTTACTTCACTTGAAGCCTCACATTAACTTTACCAATGGGTGTCATTCCTTGTGCAGGTGGAGGGAACCTAAGCTACGGAGAGGGCAAACAGCTTGCCAAGGTCACAAATGAGATACAGTGAACCCTCCGGAACTTTACCCCACTGGTTCTTGCTCTGCCTTCTGGGCCTCACTGAACTGGGACCCCTTGTTTTTCCAAGTTATACTTTTTATTCAGGGATCATAGCCAATGAGCTGACCAAGGATGGAGATGATATATGTACTTGGAGATATTTTGTCACTTTCTGGGACAGTCCCAGTAGGCCGGAACCTGTACATAATCACAGGTAGCTGGATGTCTGTGTTTGAACCCTTAAGGGCAGGGCAGCCACCAGGCACATGTTGTGGCCACAGATTCACAGAGAGCTGCCATGAGTCCTGACCCAACTTCTTAGCCCCTACTTCTTAGCCCCTACTTTCTTTGAACCTGGAACCCAAACTGATGGTTCCAACACTGGGTGTCCCAAATGTGGCTGCAGCTCAATGGTATCACATGTCTGAGTCTTACCCCAGACTACCCAAAGCCCCTGGGGATGGCCAGGACTCTAAATGCTTAACAAGATCCCCAGGTCAATCTTAATCCCAGCAATCCCATGCTGGGCATTTGACAATCAGAGTTAGACATTGGAGGAAGGGATGTCTGGGCTCCACAGGAAGCAGCCTTCAGAGCTAATATGGGCCTGGGTATGCAGAGGCTGGGGGTATACAAGGTGAGTGAGGGTTGATGTGAGGAGACAGCAGAGTGAGAGAGAGGACAGGAAATATTTAGACAGGAAAGAGGGTCTGTGACAATTGTAAGCCCATGTGGAAGGGAGGAGACACTCAGGTGCTCAAAACAGGTCAGCACCCTAGGACAGTAGGGTCAGAGGGGAAGAGGATAAAGAAGGCTCCTGTGGCCCAGGCACTTCCACTCATCCAGCCCCAACTTCCCAGGCACTCTGAGGGAAGAGGCAGTACATTTTGCTGCAGGTGACCTAGCCCTGATCAGAGTCCCTAGGCCAGCTTCCTGGCTTGGTCTGATCTGACAGGTGTCCCTGTGGTTGGCAAGTCCCTGGGCAAGGGCCAGGTTTCATCCCACATGGTGGACCAGGGCTCTCTCAGTGGAAGCAAGGCCCAACTGGGGGGAGAGAAGGGAAGCAAAGTGACACCTACCTGAGCTGCCAGCGCTCTCAGAAGCACTCCTGGACATCTTAGGCTGGCCGTGTTTGCCACTGGCCCGCCCAGCCCCCGGTGGTGGGGGGCCTGAGGGAGCCGGGGTGCCGTCTCCCCTGATAGTGGTGAGGTCCTGCATGCTGAAGCTCCGGAGTCTCTCTGATAAGGCACCCTGTCCCTGGATACAACACAGGAGGGGACACACATCAGAAGCCTGACCCACAGTTTCACAGGCAGTAGTTGGGGGCAGACTTGACAAAGGCCAAGAGGGAGTTCTGATGGTCAGCAGGTGGAAGTCAGGACCTGGATCAGTTCTGCAGAGGGGCAGGCATACTGGCTGGAAACACGAAAGGGTCAAACCCTGGATCTTCCAAGGCCTCCTCTTTGGCTCAGCAATTGCTCTTTGGCTCCAAGCTCCTTTCTCTCCTCCAGACACCCCTGTAATGATCCACAGCCTTAGACCCAAGGCCAAGGGTATGACTACTGCCTGCAGTGCCTACTCTCCAGAGGCCATTTGCTGCTTCTCTTGCTCTATGTAAATAAAAATCCATTAATGTCTCCATTTTCCTCAGGTCTCAGTACACAAGAATTTGATCAGAAAATCAAAACTTAACATTCTATGTGCTTGTCCTTATACTTTTCTTTCTTTCTTTTTTTTTTTTAAGAGACAGAGTCTCATTTTGTCGCCCTGGGTAGAGTGCTGTGGTGTCACAGCTCATAGCAATCTCCAGCTCTTGGGCTTAGGCAATTCTCTTGCCTCAGCCTCACGAGTAGCTGGGACTACAGGCGCCCGCCACAACACGCAGATATTTTTTTGTTGCAGTTTGGCTGGAGCAGGGTCCGAAACTGCCACTCTCGGTATATGGAGTCAGCGCCCTTCTCACTGAGCCACAGGCACCACCCATTGTCCTTATTCTTTTCAAAGGAAAAAAATGCAGACAGTATTTTTCTAACTATAGGATGATATTTGTTTCTTTTATCCATATAGCATATTACTATTTATAAGGTACATTCACTTCCACTGGCACATTTTAGCTTCATAAAATACCCAAAAGGTAATGAATCAGGAAGGGAAAAACAATGATATTAAAAAGAAAAAAACCTCCTGCTGACTGTAACCATTTCATATTCAAAGGAAGCCACAGAATTAATCTCAGAGGAGAAATGTTCTTTTGTTTAGGAAAGCAAGATAAATCTATTACATTTATGAAAGGGAAGGTCCTCTGCTGTGTGGATGACGGAATGTGTTGGAGAGTGAAAATGATCACAATGAAGGCTCAGGGATGGTGGCTCTGCTTTAGGTGTGCCTCAGGAATTAGACAGAAAAACTCTAGTTTGGGGAAATGGAAACCTGAGAGTGGGTCAGGGGCTGGTAGGAGACTGGAGTTATTGAGAAGTAGGTTGGGATTTGGAGCAAGTGACAGGTAAGTAGCTATAAAACAAATCATCTTCAGAAAGAAATGCCAGGAGGGCATGTAGGCTTTCCTCGGGTGCATAGGACTGCAGGAGATGGAAGAGGTATTTTATTTGGATAATGAAGGAGTGAGTGGTCCCACAGGTCTGGAGGACCTAGGGACAATAAGGCACAACAGACAAAACAGAACCAACAAAATCAATGCAAGCAGCTGACCAGAGGACTTGGGGCTGGTGAAACTGATGGGGAAAAACAAGGGCCAACATAGCTGAGTAAGAGGTTTTCAGAGCTGGGAGAAGGGTTTGGGGATGTTTTTCATTTTACTTAATATTAAAGAAAATCCTGTAAATAGACTAACAAATACAGCAATTTACTGATGTGAAAGATCCAGATAGGATAAAGGCAAATGCAAAATAAGTTAGAAGGGGGAAACAATAGGGGCTTGTGGACAGGTTTAAAAGAAATGCAGGAATATAACAAAGATGCATTGAAATAGGAATTAGAGAGGTTTTGAACCCATCAAAGATATAAAAACCATGTCTCCAGGAAACTGAAAGCAGTAACACAAAGAAAATGATATAAATAATCAAATATATACGATTAGAATTGTAAATCTAGACAAAGGAGTGTTTGGAAGATATCACATGAAAACAGATAGAAATCACCCTGGTTGCCTCAGACTCTGCTCTAGAATAATGGTGGGGAAGGCTTCCAGGCCTCATGTTCTAGACAGTAACCTGGATGGTCTTTGCCAAGAAAATGAGGGCTGGGCCAGACACCTGTTATATCCCTTTCAAATTCAATAGCCAATGATTTGTGATCATTTACTTAGAAACATTTTAGATGACATCTAGAAGAAATCTGATGACTAAAGAAAAATTGATTCTGAAAGAGTAAGAAAACATTGATCATTATAACTGAGTAATCCAATGTTAGGTTAATATTCAGGCAAACTGCTCACTGACTTACTCTTTCATTTATGTTTCCATTTCTTCATTTATCTGTTCAACAGTTATTTATCAAGTACTTTCCATGGGCAAGACACTGTACTAGAAAATACCATAATACAGCTCACTTTCTGACAAAATGTAAAAAGACAAATATACGAATAGCAATACACAAGTGCCATACTAGAAGCTACAGAAAGTGAAGATTAAGAATAGTAGTTCTTGAGTCACACCTGGATTCAAATCCCAGTCCTATCATTTTACAGCTGGGTGATCTGAATTTCTCTGCACCTCAATATCTTTACCTGCAGAAGGCTCCATCTGGCACCATGGTGGGGAGGATTCAAAGAGATTATGCCCCTAAGGTACCCATTACATAGCCTACTGCATGGTTAGGTATCCAAAAATGTCAGCGAGGGTGACAGTGGTGTTGCATTGCTGCTGAAATCAGAAAGGAAAAAGATCACATCTGGCCAAAAGCACCAGGAAGGGCTTCATGACCCCAAGCTCATAAATGGGGCTAATTCCATCAATGTGATCTGCCACTTCTTGCAAATGCTGACCCGCAGCAGGCACCATACACATTCATTTTAGCAAAGTGCTCAGTTCCGCTCCCAGAAGCCAGTCAGTCTAACTCTAATATCCCTAGCGTCATGAGAACAGAAGTAGCGGAGTTTAGGATAGAGGAGACAAGCATAGCTCACTATCAACCCAGTCCCCGTGTCTGAGGAAATTGCAGTGGCATGAATACAAGCCTTAAAAACAAATCAGCCCTTTCCCATCAAAACAATCTGAGATAGTTAAAATCAATGAGGGCATCT
>NW_003852542.1:1987610-1996623 GCF_000181295.1 Otolemur garnettii | reverse complement strand
GGCTGGATTTGAACCCACTACCTTAGGTGTATGTGGCTGGCGCCTTAGCCACTTGAGCCACAGGCACCGAGCCAGCATCTGTAAACCTTTCAGCCCTGCCCAGTCTCTACTCAAAATCTAATTCTAATTCACTTCACAGAAGCCCTAATCTTCTCTGACGCTTCAGCCCTGCTCCAGAGAACCTTTGTTTCATTATTCTGGACCACTGTCTTTTGGGAACAGTGAAGAGTTGTTCAATGGTATTCTGCAAAATTGTATTTCCTACGTTGGGAAAATAAATTCGAATTTTCTAACTTTGAAAAAGCTTAATACCATATCCCCCATAATTCAATGAGCCATACTAAATAAAAGCTCTGAGAAGTCCTGCAGTGTTTTAGGGTTTGTTTTTTTTTTTTAGAGACAGAGTCTTATTTTATTGCCCATTGGTAGAGTGTGGCGGCATCACAACTCATACAACCTCCAACTCTTGGGCTCAGACGATTCTCTTGCCTCAGTCTCCCAAATGGCTGGAACTATAGGCACCTGCCACAACCCCTGGATATTTTTTTTGTTGCAGTTTGGCCAGGTGCAGGTTTGAACCTACCACCCTCAGTATATGGGGCCAGTGCCTTACCCACTGAGCCATAGGCACCACCCAAGTGTTTTAGGTTATTTAACTCAGTATATTCAAAATGTATTTGACCACGATGGGATACGCTGTTAGCTGCCCATTCAAAAGTCATTCCCAATCTCACTCTTGACGTGGTAGGAAAAAACAGATTTGCCAACCTCCTTTGTAGCTACAGATGACCTTGTAACACAGTTCTGGCCAGGAAGTTGTCAGGGAAATCTACTGAGGGATTTATGCAAAAGGTATTTTCTCTTCCTTATATGTGGGAGGAGAAAGGCCTGACCCTGGTACCTGCTTTCTGCCTTTTGAGTCTGGTCTGGATGCTTGGAACTGACATCTCATGACTAGGAGAATCACAGACCTATCCACACAGAACCTTGATGTTACTAAGTCACTGGAATAATGACAGCACTGGCTACTCCTAGACTTCTTGTAAGTGATTTTTATTAATTCCAAGACATATCTCTGAAATTAGGATGGGTCTTACAATTGCTGCTGCCCTGATGTCATTGTCACTGGCTACTCATGATCATGACATGACTAGACAACTGAAACCCCTGAGTGTTTGACCAACAAACCATTCAGAACTTTAGGAAGCGTATGAGTCCTGATTGTTTAAAACACATTTCACAGACACCTTCGGACACGATCAAGAAAGTGGCAGCATCAAAACTGACAGAATGGGTATCAGCCACACAGATGAAAATTCCAGAAACAATAGTTCTACATCATCAACACATTGAAAGGAGCAGAGAATGATACAGCATGGTCACAAATGAATACTGATGAGCTGACATGCAAAGTAATTTGTAAGACTCTGGAAGTGCAGAAGTGACGTCAGGCAGATCGTAACCAATTTACTATCCTAATAGGTTTCTTTTAATGTATTTACAAAAGTGACAGAGATAAAAATCTATCTAAAAGTCTGTTTAACAAGAAGAAATAAACGTTCTAAGTGAAAAAGCACTGTGTCCTAATTTAATTGGCAATATTTTCTTTCTTAGTGGTACGTAATTCAATGTGTCTTAGAGACTACAGCATTTTAGATTCAATGAAATACCATTGCACCTCTTAGGGAAGCTTTCTCTAATCATCCCAACTCCCTGTAAAAGCCCTCAGAGCAGCCTTTGAGATGCACTTCTTCGTTGTGCTCCACACCACAATACTGGCATTGTTTGTTGGTTTGCCGCCCGCCCCCCCCGCCACTGTGTCATCCACTACTGCAGCCTCGGCATCACCAGGGGTCAAGGAGCTGAATGAATGAGCACACGGCCACTTACTGAGCTGCTGCCTGAGTAGAGTTCTGCAGTAAAAAATCCCTACCCCTGCCACATCAGTCTGGGTTCCAGACCTGAGGGGGCACCTACAGGGCAGGGCCATGAGAGGTGCCCACAGGGGTGTATGAGAAATGTCGTAGGTCCAGATGACAGAGGCACACATCTGAGAGGCTTGGTGTCTCAGAGGAGACCACACTTGAACTGGCCTTGGAGGACTTGGGTGGGCAAGGGGGGACCAGGTGGGAAGATAATTCTTAACAAACGACACTTAGTAAGTGACAAATTCACTCGTGAGAGCTGCCACTTCATTCCAGACCTCCCAGATGAGGTCTTACAGCTTTGTCTGCTGAGGAGACGGGGGTACAGTTAGACTGTGTTAGTGACCATGAACATATCCAATTAGTGAAAGTACCTGTGGAAAGGTTACGGGGTTTCTTTTCCAACAACCATTGCTGGGGAAAGCAGGGGTAGGAGTGAGACTCTTTACTGTACACCCTCTTTTGTCCTTTTAGAATTCTGTATCAGGAACATGCATTAACTCTAAAACATCAGCACAATCTAATTTGCAGTAACACCCACGGCGCTCCCTCAGGGTCACCCTGAGGACTCCATTTTGTGAATATAGGGTTTGCATGGTGCTGACTAATGCCAGCTAAACCAGAAAAATGTGTGGGAGTATTAAAAAACAACACAACACAACAACTACAACACAACCCACAGCTGAGGAGGGAGACACGCTATCTCCAGAAACTAAACGATTTCAGCTCTTAATGAAGTCCTCTTTTCCAGAGGGACGCACCAAGTCCCAGGGGAGGCTACAGCAGAGCGCTCTCGTCGCACAGTTATCTAATGCCTGCCACTGATGACAAGGGGAATAAAGACAACAGGTTTTAGTGAGTCAGGCAACCGATAACAAAGCCACTAGTATAACCACATTTCCCACTGGCAATTCAAAAGCGTTAGTACTTTCTTCCATGAACCCCATGTCCCCACCTCACTGAGTCAGCCCCTGCAGCCACACACACGCCACGTCAGTGCCAAGCAGACTCCTACCCACATGGTGCATGAAACCAGGGCCCGGGCTGAGACACGAAATGGGATTAACAAACAAAACAGAGAGGGAGAGGATTCTACCACAATTCAAATTCAATTCATTCTCCAGGCATTAAACAAAGGGGGGGAAACCCAAATAAGTTAATTGCATGTTAGATGTCAAATTAACACAAGACTCTGGAAAGCCAGCGGAAGGGGACCCAGCTACGTGTGGCCGGCATGGGTTAACACACACACACACAGGTGCAGCAGGAGCACCTGCCTCCGATCCAGACCCGGGGCTGGTGGGCAGAGGTGGCTGTTCAGCCTCGACACCCGACTGGATCAGTTTGGAGTTAGTCACACCTCTCAACAGGGTTACCTGCCCTTCTCTGAGGTCCAAAGAGAAGACAAAATGAAAGAGTCGAGCCACCTGATAAGGAGGAAAAGGAAAAGAAAAAGCCATGGGCACCAAACTGGCAATGCGGCTGAAGGGGCCATGCTGTCCTCACCTCTTTTCTCTCCTCCCTCCCCGCTCACTCATGTATTCACTCACTTGCAACAGATGCTGAGGGAGTCTTTGCAAAGCTCTGTGTGAGCCCGCAGAGGAACAGAGGTGAGGAGGACACAATTCCTGTTCCCAAGAAACTCACAGTCTAGTCATGGCATCAAGACACACAACTGTATACAAGGCGGCAAAGATGTCCAAACATGCAATTGTGCAGGCAGGGGGATAGCTGCGGCTGAGTGCTGAGCAGAGGCCCTACATGGGCTTGAGCCCGAGTGAGGCCAGGCTGCGTCACTGGAGAGGACGGACAAGGTGAGTGCCAGCAGGGAGCCCACTGTGCCAGCACCTGGGAGTGGTGCATCTGGGCACCCAAACACGAAGCCACCTGAAGAGGGAGGAGAGGCTTTGGTTGGGGTGAGGGCCAGGAGGTAAGCGGGGAAGCTGGGCTTCGGCTGCCTAAATTTAGTCTTTGATGACAAACCAAGGGCTCCACTGAGGTTTTTGAGCAGTGAGCAACACGAAAGAAGCAGGATGTTAAAATACTGAGAACACTAGAAGCACCATGTGGCCCGCACTGAGAACTAGCCCCCAGTATCTGTTCTCCCCGTTGCTTTCCTCAGCTTCCCTCAGCTTCGTGCTGCACGTAGATGTCTGGAATACACACATCTTATTTCCTAGCCTCCCTTCTGGGAAGTGCCCATAATGAGAGACAGTGTGCAAAAACAAACATTAACTGGCGTCGGAGGCTGGCTCCTGCTCCTGGGTGGGACAGGCTGGACGGGCAGAAGTGGGGGCCAGGGAGGTGAGACACACTTATGCTGTGCTGAGCAATGACAGTACACGGGGGAGTCAGCTTCTGTAACCAGAGCAGGCCTGGTCACTGAGCCAGGTCATCATCACAGTAGCTCCAAGATCCTCAGTGGTGAATAGTCATCTCCCAGGTACTCAGCCACTGGGTGGCAGGAACTGGTGGTGTCATCCCGTAGAAAATGGCCAGGAAGTATCAGTTTGGTGGGTGGGGGAGGGGCTTGGAATGATATAAGGAACACTGGGCTCCAAACTAGACACTCTCACTCTAATTCCTGCAACTAACTAACAAGTGTGTGACCCTGGGCAAGTCACTCTGTGAAGTGGGGGTTCAGTGCATGGGAACTGAGGGTCCTCCCTGCTCTAGCAGCCCATGCTTGACCTTCCTCTCTCTGTAGGTGGCAGGTACTTGTGCTTAAGCTGACTCTTGGGGACCTACACACACCTGAGGACTGAAGAGGAAGAGGATATAATTGTATGGAAAGTCAGGCCAAGAGCAGAGGGACCCAAAGCACAGGGTAGGAGAGTGCCTTGCCCAGGAAAACACAGCATGTGTGAGGTGGGCCAGGACAAGAGCCAGCATCTGACTTGGTTTTTTTATTCTGTTCAACAGTCAAGGGATCATGATCATCCTCAGAGAGCTGACACAGAGGAAGTGAATAACCAGTAAACCCTAGTAGGCATTTATTCTGAGCATGCATGCTGTGAAGTCTTTATGTACATCATCTCATAACTCTTTTGAGGCAGGCACTGTTATCATCCTTATTTTGCAGAGGAAGAAGCTGATGTTCACAGAGATGCATGGTCTGGTCTGCTGATCTCTAAAACCCAGCTTTGGATAACCTTGATGCTAAGCAAGCATTGCTCTATCAGTCACGGCTGCTAAAAATATGTACAATAGTCATTCCTTTAGCATTTACGGAGCACCTATGAGGAGCCCAGACAGACACAAATATAAATGACTACAACAGTGCCATTGGAGGACCCAGGAGTGAGAGATCAGTACTTCTTGGGATCAGAGGATGCTTCATGAAGGAGGTGACATTTGTCCTTGAAGTAGAAATGAAGGCAGATGAATGACCAACATGAACAAAGGCAGAGGCAAGAAAGAAAATTCTAGAAACAACACTCAGAGTTGCTATTCCCAGAATAGTACAAATGGATATAGGACCACAAGAGTTGGAAAGGTAAAGAGAGGACTGGCAGGCTGGGAGCAGGGTTAGGCCACACAGGCCTCAAATGGGAAGGGACAGGAGAAGTTGACATTGCTTAAGTAAATACTGCATCAATCCAAGGTAGCAGGGAGGGTGCAGGAGAGGAAGGCTGGGAAGGAGGAAGGGAAGTCAACTGGTCAGGACTTGAACAGTAAGTGGGAAGAAGAAGGTAAGGCATCAAAGGTGACTGAGATTTGGGGCCTGGATGCTTGAGAGGATAGTGAATTCATTATCATCTGAAAGGTGGGACCCATGGGAGGGGCATATTTGGAGGTACAGGACTGTTGA
This sequence comes from Otolemur garnettii, assembly GCF_000181295.1. NCBI lineage: Eukaryota > Metazoa > Chordata > Mammalia > Primates > Galagidae > Otolemur > Otolemur garnettii. Next base: position 1,990,887 of record NW_003852542.1, on the reverse strand, counting down.
CTATAGGTGTCCAGGTGACAAGGGGAGGAGATATTCAGCAGAGTCAGAAATGCTGGAATTGAGTCCTGGGCAGGGATGCTGATCTGGGAACCAGGTCCATTAGGTGACAGCTGAAGGTGAGGGAAACGATCAGATGGCACAAGAGGGGGAGGAGAGGAAGCTGGGCAACCTTAAGCCATCCAACACTGAAGAAGCGAGGAAAGGAGGAAGGGAGCGAGCACGAGAGATGAGTCAGAAAGCAGGCAGGGAACAAGATGGTGCCCTGTCACCACACGTGATCCTCAGACTGTTTTCTCAGACATTCTAGGTCCAACCAGGCTCTTCTCTGACGTCTGGCAGTTAATGCATCAGGCTGTATTATCTCCACGGGTAAACACGGAAGAGACAGGGTAAGTAACATCAACGAGATCAGCAACTCCGTGTGAATTCCTGGCCCTTCCTCTTCAACTGACTGTGATGCTTGGTCTTTTGTGTGTTTGAATCCACTTAACCATTTAGCAAGTAAATGAGGTGAGGCAACTTGCCAGGTAGAAACATTAAGAGAAGAGGAATCCAGAATGACAGGGTGGTGAATCACAAAGGCACGTGTGGTGAAACCATGCTGGAAAAGTCTTGCTTGGTTAGGCTTAGGTATGCTTTGAAAAGTGAAGCGTGGTTCACTTGGCATGAGGTTGTTTAAAAAAAAAAAAAAGAAAAGAAAAGTGAAGCTTGGGTACAAGTTGATTTACTTAGGAAACAAGAGGAAAGAAAATATTTTCAGTAGACTGTAATAGTGTAGAGATAGCTTGGTGTTTAAAACTGGTTGCTGTAGTGAATTCTAAATATTAATTTTATGGCATACTGTCCTCAGTTAAAGCAGAAGAAACAAGGCTAACTTAATGTAAGCTAGCACCGTGACCAGAAAACCAACATTCCTCTGAGAAGTGAAGAGACAATCATGGGGTTTCGAGGTGTCCTGGGGCTCTTACAGGGAATAAAGGGAGAGAAGTGAGACCAGAGACTTGGGAAAGGGACAGTAGTTGTCTCTTTTCCCTCCTTGGAAATGCTCCCTCCTAAGCATGAGCTCAGACAGACAGTTTATATAAAAAGAACAAGCAATGTCTGTACCCTAATTAATTGTAAACTAGTAGGTTTTTTTGCTAGAAAGTAAACACAGGGCCAGGCACTGTGGCTTATGCCTGTAATCCTAACACTCTGGGAGGCTGAGGTAGGTGGATCAGTTGAGCTCAAGAGTTTGAGACCAGCCTGAGTAATAGCAAGACCTCATCTCTAAAAATAGAAAGAAAAACAAAACAAAACAGAGACAAGATGATTTCTTGAGCTTGAAGTTGCTGTGAGCTATGATACCATGACACTCTACTTAGGGGGTCAGAGTAAAATTCTGTCTCAAAAAAAAAGAGAAAAGAAATAAGTAAACACAGACAAGTCAACCGACCCCAGTCAGGTCCAAAGCCCCAAATCACTGGCCTTATGAACTTCCTCAAGTTAGCTTCTAATTCCAAAAATAAAGTTTCACAGTGGTTTGAAAGGAGCATTTTATTCAAGCCAGAGGTTTAGATAAAGCACTAATGGAAAAAAGATAAGGATAAGAGGGTAGACTTTTTGAAATTTTTTTACTATGTCTGCTATTTTGTAGAGTTTTTTAATGCAAAATTGAGTGGGAGTAAAAAAAAAAAAATGAGTAGGAAAACATAATACTTTATCTCAATGGATCCTGCCTAGCTGTTCAGATGCTAGGGCTATGACCAAATGGTTGCCTGCTGTTCAGATGGTAGGTTCTACAGCCAAGGCTAACCAGTAGCCCTGGTGGTTTTCAACCATAATTGCATGCAAAGTGCCTGAGTTTAGGAGGGCAAGTCAAGAACGCAGAGGTCATAGTGTGAAAGCAGGCCTGGACCAGGAGAGGAAGATGAAGAAATGAGAGCTACAGCTGCTGCTATAGGCTGAGTTTCCAGCTCCCTATTTTCCTGGTGAACCTCATGTATAGAGGCCCCCAAGGAACTGGGTAGGCTTAGGGTGTCCTGTCAAAGGCAGAGAAATCAAAGGCAAAGGAGAACCCAAGCGCCTTAACAGGGCAGTACTCTGTGATAGAGCTTTCCTTGATTGTGGAAACACTGTGCCAGTCATCAGGCACAGGGGCTACTGAGGACTTGAAATGGGGCTAGTATGACTAAGGAATTCAATCTTAGGTTTTCATTAATTTAAATTTAAATAGTTACATGTGCCAAGTGGCTATCATATTAGACGGAACAGCACTGCAGGAATTAAAAGGTGTATGTGTTTACCTCATATCAATCAATAAAGTTTAAGGAGTGGCTGGGAGTACAAAGCACTAGACTCCTAAGCATTGTTTTACTTTTGTTTATTTTCTCAGCGAGAAACAAAGGAAAAGAAGCCAGAGACCCTCAAACCTCATCTCCAGAAGCTAACAAACAATCTTAGTTAAGCTTTGTCTGCAACTCAAAAAAAAAAAAAAAAAAAAAAAAAAACCCAGTAAATAATCTAATATGGAAATATTAGATTCTGGGGTAGTAAACAAACACACACACACAACCTGCAAAACAGTCACAGGAGAAGGATTCCTAATTCACAGAATGCCAGTAGCTTTCTTCAATAGGGGACTTTAATAACAGCATTGCTACTACTGGAACTGTTCTATGGATGAAATCTCCAGGGGATACTAAAACATTATTTTTTGAGTTATGAAACAAGTGAAAAGCAAGTGTGGTTTACTAGGTCTGAAAATTGAGTGGGTGGAAGAGACTTGGATGTGGTTCAAATTTCAAGGGTAGTAACACAGCCTGGAGACCTTAGTTCAGTTGGTTCTTTCCTCTATGGTTTCTCTTTCATGTGTTAATGTCTTTTGCTTAACAAATAAATTCCTGGAACATTGTTTTGTTTTTTTTTTAAAACAAAGAGAAATTTTAGATACCAGTCTTATAAAACCATGGGGTTCAATTTTCCCTCTGGGTAGAATTACAGGCTAGTAGACAGGTACTATGGGTATGTATGTAGGAGCAGAGACAGCCAGAGATTAGGGATGCTTAGACAGAAGAAGGTACTGGAGAAGTGTGCTGAGGAAGGAGATAGAGCAGTTTTCACCCAAAGCAAAGATGCATCAACATTACAGGAGATAGAGATTAGACCTTAGGGAAAACTGGGGGTTGGACAGGGTTAATTGCCCTGGGGAGAAATGTCTAATGTTTTTTGTTTTATCTTCTCCAGTTCCATGACAAAATACAGTAGAATCTCTTTCAGTTGACCACCCATGGGACTG
>NW_003852542.1:1965589-1985346 GCF_000181295.1 Otolemur garnettii | reverse complement strand
GGCAGGGACCAGCTGTATGTAACAGTGGGACACTTCACTACAGTTGTGTTATAGAAGGAGCTGTTCTTGTCTGAAATAGGAATCATTCCTTTTAAGTTCTCCTTCCCTCTCACCCAGGCTTTTTATATCGAACTCCTTGGCCTCAGTGGAAGGCACTTTACAGCCCTGTGTGCTGAGTCCTGCCTCCAGAAATTCTCCTAATGTGCTTCTCCCTGGTTCAGGGCCCAGAAAACACAGCTTGGTCCCCTGAGCAGCTGGCTCTCAGCACCCTCCACCCTGCCATCCACAGAACACCAATAACCACATTAACTTTCCTCTTGTGAACCTTTTTACAGCCTCAGCACCTCTTTCCCCCAAATCTTCAAACTACCATCAGGGACTTTCACCACGCCTTTGCTAATACAGCTCACCTCTCAACCACTGTATCTTCCCAAACACTACAAGACTGCCTTTCCTCTACCAGCCAAATGTAGATCCCTACTCCACATTTGGTTTGGGGAAGGGGATGAGGGCACCCGGAAACACGAAGGCAATCTGCTGAATTCACCCTGAAAAGAAATGTCTGACAAATTTAATCTTTCAGGTCTGAGTAATAATGAGAAATCTACACAATAAGAGAGTGTGATGTGAGAAGGGAGGAAGGAGCATAGTTTTGAAAAGGGCTAGATGGAAAAGATAAAAACAAATGCTCACATCATAATATCCCAAAGACCAGTGATTATTTCAAACCTCCTCCATGTGATTTGCTACTGCTAAGCGCATCACCACACCCTATGTTCCAAACACTCAGCTTACACTCTTGGACCCTAGGTCCCTCTCCCTGGATCTGCTGGGCCACATGAGGTTGGAGTCTATCCACTTGCCCCCTATCTAGAGACTCTCCCTGTGTACCCCAGGAAATTACAGAGAAGCACTCTCTCCCTTCCTCCCTCCACCCCCCTTCTCTTTTTCCAAGGCCTAAGCTCTAAGTAAGTTAAAAATACTTAATGTGGGCCCCACAGGTGAGTTTACACATGTGAATGTGTCTTTGTGTGTGTGTGTGTGGTGTGAGAATTTTCTGGGCCAAGATTCACCATTTTTTACATCAGATTTTCAAAGGGAGCCCTTTCAAAAGACAAGGAACCACTGACTGATCCACAAGCTGTTCTGTACAGTCGCATGGGTGATGAGCAGGGTGGACTGGAGGGAGGAATGGGGATGCTTGCACAGCCATGGCATTCAGGACCTGGCACAGTACCTTGGAAGCGGCCATCACTGCCGCCGTGGCTGCCACGTTCAAGCCCCGCTTCCCAAAGTGCACAAGGGCATCATAACTTCGGTCTTTTGCTTGGACCAGGCAATCATCGATTTCCTATCAAAGGAAAAACAGAGGCACACTGAATTGGAAGGTGAAACTAAATCTCTATTCTCTTTTCTTTCTGATTGCTGGGCATGGCAGCTTGCCCAATCACTGATTCTCACTGGGCCTGAAAAGCCACAGGCACTTTGAGCATGTGTGTAGATAGGAGGAAGGAGAAACGGCAGAGACACCGAGGAGTAGAAAAGGGAACTCTGAAAAAACAGCAACTTTCTGCGCCAGCAATGTTCTGGAATTGTTTCTAACACCCATTACTCTTCCAGGGAGGCTGTAGGGGGTCCTGGATGTGGACAATCGGCCTGCAATTTTACAAATAGCTGCTTAAGAAGACACTGAAAGAACTTGGGGTGCAGAGAATGCCAAGAATTGAGCTTGTACCCTTACACCTGCTACTAACTGGCTGTCAAACCTTGGCGAGTACTCAGCCTCTGTACACATAGTTTTGTCTTCTGAAAAACTAAGATAATGATAACACCTAACTCATGGACTATGATGAAGAGTAAATGAGGGAAGTCCAGGAAAGCATCTAACACAGTGGCTCGTTTCAATGAGTGATAACCTTGTCATCTTCCTTATCTTGAGAAGATAGGTCCTTGTGGTTCTAAAATTCTGTTTATGTTATTTAACTCTAAATCAAACATTGCCCCATGTGTATATCACAGGAGGAACTAGAATGCTGAGAGAAATGTGTTATTTGATAAGGAAGAAATGAATAGTTCTATTCATGTTAGAAATGTTCAAATAAAAGTTGAAATCAGAAGTTGTCCCTTGTCATAAATCAAGGTAAGGGTGAGGAAGGAAACAAGACTGACATCTCCTTTAGGGACCAAAGTCAAGTACTGGTTTAAGTTCAAATTTGGATCAACTCTGGCCTAATCCTTTTGTTTGTTTGGGGTTGTTATATTGTCATTGTTTTAAGAAAATGACCTCAGCCTGTCTGAAGATCAGCACATGAGTGAGTGCATTTCCTTTGCTTTGAGATATACAGGTGGAGTCAGCACCCCCCCTTCAGTTCCCTGATTCTCCCATCGAAGGCTTCCCCAGGAAGCTGGGATGTCAAGTCACAGCATCCACGCTCTAACTGTGACACCACTTCCCTGGACTCTGGAAGTGACTCTTGGTAGCTCTTAAGAGTCAGTCACCTTCATTTTAATGGCAATTACATTGGCAGCTTCAAGGGAAAATGGCGTTTGGAGGAAGGGAAGTAGGAAGAGTAGAGATGTGATAACCAGGTTGAGACAGGGACCCATTCCTCAAAGTGAATGAGACAGGAACTGCTGTGATTCTAGTTCCTAATTTCTAGAAATGTCTATAACAGCCTGCTCATCTATTTGATTTGTTCCCCAAAGCCTTCCCCTAGAAGAAGCCCAAAATATTCAACTTCCAGAAAAAATAGAAATTAATCTATCAAGTCATCTATAGTGCTCCTATTTTATGTTTAAGAACCTTCCCACACAGTTTAGAATGTAATATAACTAATAAATTATACAATGTTGGAATCTTTCAACAATAATTCTTATCTTGGGAATTTACTCTAAGATAATCAATAGAATTAAACTCCACGAACAGTAATATTCAATGCAGAATCATCTGTAACAGAAAAAAATAGAGATAATCTAAATATCCAGCAGTGAAGGAATACTTCTTTTATCATGGGTCATAATGAAGAGTAAACAGAAATGGATTATGAGTAAGTATGTTTAAGATCTCAGAATACAAATACTTTATGTTAAGCTTTTAAAGTATTTTTCTTTTAAATTCTATGTAAAACTTTAAATAGTCTATGTAAAAAACCCTTCTACAAAAGGATGGGGGCTAAAATTCAGTTTAGGGGAATTAAATTGTGAGTGGATTTTTTTTTCTTTCCTTTGTTTCTGTTTATGGAAATGTTTTCCAATAAATAATGATAAATAACATCTTTTAGATAATCTCACCATTTCTAAACATGTCCCAACAATAAACTTAAAAAAAGATTAGAATGAATAACTTGTTGGAAGTAAGTAACAGTCAAACACGCAGTCTCCTGCAATAAAATAATCTGTCCTCTCTGCTTATTGCTTATTTTTTCTCTTGCTGGAAGGAGTGAAAGGCAGAACAGAATAAATTACCTTTTCTTTTGAAGATAGTGTGGGATGTACAAACTTCCTGTACAGGAGGCTGGAGCCTTTTGTGTAGGGAGACAGCAGCCAGGCTACAAATGCTATCTTTAGTTCATAATAGAATGGAAACCTGGAGGGAGATAAGAAGGCACAAGTTCTGTTAGGCTCTTAGCAATGTTACGGTTATGAAGGGCGAGACCAGGTGGGCAGCAAGGATACTCGTCCTGCCCACACACACAGACAGGACTGCCAGGTCCCCATATTCTTCCTTCCACCATCCTTGAAGGTATGCACAAGTATTCATATACACATGTGTGTACACACTCATGGCACAATCCTAAGGCCTCTCTTTGAAAGCTGGTTTATGTTTTCTTTTGTTGCCAACAGAAACCAGGAAGGCAGGTTGTCTCCAGCAATCTCCCTGTGGCCCTTGCCTAGCAAAGGCTGGTGCTTCCTGTCACATTGTGCTCATGTAGGTGGGAGTTGGGGCTCCAGCTGCAGCCTGTAGGCTCTGAAGACTAGTTGCTACCTGCAGAAGCATCACTCCTCACTCTTGTCCAAGAAGTTATAAACAGCGGGGTGGGGGGGGGGATTACTGCAGGGCGGAGCTGACAAAGAATCTCCAGACTGAGTATAAAAGCCCCCTCCCCTCTTCTTGTCTGTCTATTTGGTCCAAATAGAGGCAGGGACAGAAGCCCAACTTTTGCCAGGTAGGAGAAAAGGGGAATGCTACAGATCTTGATCTTTTTGGTGCCAAAAAGAAAAAAAAAAGTTCAAGGTACAGGTAACATACAATTCTGGAGTTTGAAGTCCTAACCTTGACCCCATTAATTTCTTTGTCCCACAAACACCCGGCACCTGTATGTGCCAGCTTGTGCTAAGCATTAGGGAGACAAAGGGAACAGAGAAGACCGATCCCCTGCCTTCTTGGACTTCCAATTCAGTGGGAAACAGAGAAGATTCTGCCATCTTTGCAATAAGGATGCACTCAGGGAAACAGGCATTAATCAAAAGCAGCGGTTCTCAACCTGTGGGTCGCGACCCACAGGAACTGTATTAAAGGCTTTAGGAAGGTTGAGAACCACTGATGAAAAAGAATATAAACTATCAACCTGAGACTACTGCCATAGTGGGGCTCTGCTGGCCCACACGGTGCCTTTGAAGGTATTAAAAAAAAGCTACCTCCTTCAACTAGAAGCAGCTCTGTGGGCACATGGGATGGCAGGCTGAGCTTGGTCTGGATTTCAGCTCACTCACCTCCTTGGCCAGATAATTTATGCTGTGAATAATCTGCGCAACTAAGTTAGGCAGTCCTGAGACACATGCACCACATCTTTTGTTTTTCTACATTCTGATTCTTTGATTCCTTGGGGCCTTGCTGACTCTAGAGGGACTGACCCTCCCATGATGAGCCAATTCCTAGAGGTGGTAAAGAACTCCCCTGCCAGCACCACTTCCTTATGCAAACCAACCAATCCAGAGCCAAAACTCCAGCCATCTCTACTGGGCTCTCATACCACTATCCACTTGCCCCAGTCACCCCAGGGCTCCCTACAGACAACCAGACATTGCCCTACAACCCAAAGCCCACTGAAATTATTCAAAGGAGCCACCCTCAGGCCTGCTTATTCTGTCTCACTTTTTCCTTCCTTTCTTGTAAACCCCACCACAAAGGCCTCTCATGCTTTTCCTCCGTTTGCCTCCTGATTGACCCCAGTGTGCCTTGAGTGAATGTGCTTTGTATCCTTTTTTGAGGGATCTGTGAGTATAAACACTTCTCCATTCATGACAATCATTTCTGTGCCGGCTTGTCTTACTAAAGCCCATTCAAACAAATCCTAGGTATCCTTAAAGCATGATGCTATGAGGGAGAAGACCACCTGTGCTAGTCTGAGAGCTCAGAAAAGTAAATCCTTCCCTGCATCCTCCCCAGATAAGGAAGCCGAAAGTAAGAAGGAGCAATTTCTAGCCAGTCATTCCAGGGCCCTTTTACTCTCACACAGAACCCCCACCCACCCCCCAACTCACCAGCAGCCCCACCCACTTCTCTTTCCTCATCAAGGCCTCCTGGCCTGTGCCTTCACCTCCCTTATGCACCTCCCGAATATTTCCTCAGCAGTTAGAAGGTACTTTCATGGCAAGACTGATCATGTTTCACAGCCAGAAAGGAGAGGGGCTGAAAGAACAGAGGTGCGATTCTCCCACACTTGAACACTCTGATGAGTAATAATGGAGGAACTTTTGTTTTCAAAACAAGTACTTGCTGGCCCCAAGGGGAAAAGCAAATGAATGTGGCAAGCTCAAACACAAACACAAGACACACGGTAACCCCAGGGGCATCTGTCACACTGCAGCTCCTTCATTTACGACACAAAGGACATATTTTAAAAAATAGGTCATGCATGCACATAGTTTTAAAAATTCTAAAACTTCAAAAGATAGACAACACCTACCCCCTGCTGTCTAGTCCCATTTCTAAAAGCAAAACATCATCAGTTACCTCTGCACCCTTCAGGAAGTGGACCAGGGCTAGGCATATCTATCATGCAGGTACATGACCTCCTTCACCACTGCCCATACACACACAGTAGTGCTCTATTCACCCTCTCCCTACACCTTGTTTCATCCTAGTACACACATAATTAACAGCATACCTCAGGGATTATCTCATACCAGTCTAGGAAGGGCTGCCTCTTGCACCTCTCTCTCTCTCTCTCTCCAGACACATTGAAATGCAGTGGTGCAATCGCAGTTCACTGTAACCTCAAACTCCTGGGCTCAAGCAGTCCTGTCACCACAGCCTCTCAAGTATTAATAGCTGGGACCACATGTATATGACACCATACCTGGCTAATTTTTTTAACTGTTTTTGTAAAGACCGAGTCTTGCTATGTTACCCAGGGTGGTCTTAAACTCCTAGCCTCAAGAGATCCTGCCACCTAGGCCTCCCAAAGTGTTGGAATTATAGGGGTGAGCCACCACCCTTAGCCACCTCACTTTTCTTAATGGCTACATGCCAGCACAATGGCATCTGCTCAGGCTCCGTGAATGGAGCTGGTTACAATGTTTGGCTACTACAGCAGAGCTGTAAGTAAACCTCCAATGTTTCCTTAGCGTAAATACCTAGAAGTGGAACTTCTGTGTGTACTTTCTTTCTAGACCAAGGTTGCACCTCCACATGAACATGAATATGGGAGCCGGATTCTCCACAGTCACACCCTCGGAGTGTATGGCAGGGCCTGCCCCAGGCTATGAAGTTAGGGCTTCTGGGATGAGTGTGCATATTAGATCCTGCATGGTCCTTCTGGACTGTCTGGCCAGCCTGAGAAAAAGGCAGCCCTCTTTTGGATTCTTTGGGTTCTTTCCGATGTCTCTCAGCCACACTGATGCAGCTTTCAAAAGCCCCCTACCTCCTAATCTTCTGGCATCTCCAGTGACAAACCAGAGAAGCAGATTTCATTAGGGGTGGCCTCCAGACGGGCCTGCTTGGGTGCTGCCCTCCAGAGGAACTCTGCATTCCATTCCCCTGTCCATGCTTTGAAGGTGTCTGGAGCAAGGGAAATCAGTTGGTTATAGCAGAATCTCAACCAAATTGATTTGTTCCATGGGTAGAAAAGTGGCATAAGTATCCAGAGAGGAACAAAGGAAGCTGATTCAGCCCAATGACCTTCCCAGGACTGGTTAAAATTAGGTTTTGGGGGTTTTTTTTGAGGTTTTTCTAGGTAGCAAAACCAGAATCTCAAGACTTTATCTTACTGTTAACAACAATTATATTTTCTTTTAATTTCTTTCATCAAGCTTTTTTCCTGCCCCACATGTGGACTCAAAGATAACCACTGGCTTATTGAGTGAGTCACTGTTTTACTGACTTGTTCAGCTGGGAAAATTCTACTGAAAAACCATAAGGTGAAAGGTATGTGCTGAGCAGTCAGGGAAACCAAAGCGAGCTGAAACATATCCTTGCCCTTAGAGGTTTCTGATCAAGTCGGAGAGCTAAGACAAGTACATTGAGCCCATCAGCAGTGGTACAAGGGAAGTATGAAAAAGGTCCCAGTGGGGGACAAGGGCTTTCTCTCCCTCCAAATTTTCCTCTGTTTCTCACCAGCATATACCCCAGAATTTTTCTTACTATTTACTTGGCATCATCTCAACTTCAGTAGGTCCAAACAAACCTCTCCAAAGTTTCTAAAGGTTACCCTTTGGTGGGTGAGGGCCCTCTGCAGGGATGCAGAGTCAGATGAAGAAATGACCTTAAGATTGAGTAGGCCTTAAGTCTGAGAGAGTGGAAGAAGTCTGAGTGTCAGATGACTGTAGGGTTGGATTATGTCTGCCACATGAGAAATTTCCTTGGGATGCCAGCTGACCCATAGCATATGGTATCAAAATAAGCTGGGAGCTGCTATTCGACTCTAAAGCCTCTCCTTGGAGCATAAGTGGGAAACCTCTCCAGTGTGAAAGAGATGTCTTGTCTAGGAGTAAGGGTTGTATACATATTTTTCTTTTCTTTTTTTTTTTGAGATAGAGTCTCAAGCTGTCACCCTGGGTAGAGTGCCGTGATGTCACAGCTTAAAGCAATTCTTGGGCTTAAGTGATTCTCTGGCTTAAATGATTCTCTTGCCTCAGCCTCCTAAGTAGCTGGGACCACAGGCACCCACCACAATGCCAAGCTATTTTTTGGTTGCAGCCGTCATTGTTGTTGTTGTTGTTGTTTTTTGGGTGTGCCCAGGCTGGATTCGAACCTGCCACCTTAGGTGTATGTGGCTGGCACCTTAGCCACTTGAGCCACAGGCACCAAGCCCACATACAAAATTTGTACTCGCAACTATGAGTAGTGGTTATGGTGAGAATGAATGAACTGTTGGAAAAAAACAGTTTTTGTTTTGTCTTGTTTGCTTCTTTTAGAGATAGGCTATTGCTTTGTTGTCCAGATAGGTCTTGAACTCCTGGGCTCCCATCTGGGAGTCTATGTGAGTGTCCCACCATAGACTACTGAGTAGCTGGGAATACAGGCATGTGCCACCATGCCCTCCAAAACTTAGTTTTTAACTGTATTTTTTTTGTGTACTATTTTTTTCCTTTTAAATTGATTTTTTAAATTCAATTATTTATTTATTTTTTGAGACAGAATCTCACTCTATTGCCCTGGATAGAGTGCTATAGTGTCAGAGCTCACAGCAACCTCAAACTCTTGGGCTTCAGCAGTCCTCTTGCCTTAGCCTCCCAAGTAGCTGGGACTATAAGCACCAGCCACAACTTCTAGTGAGTTTTTCTATTTTTAGTAGAGCTGGGGTCTCGCTTTTGCTCAGGCTGGTCTTAAACTCCTGAGTGCAAGGCATCCACCTGCCTCATCCTCAGTGCTAGGATTACACTCCTGCCCACCGTTTGTTCCCTTTTTAACACATGAATACTTCCTTACCAACTCCATTAATTGAGCAACTGTGTCTGTCTTGTTCATTACTATATTGCCAGTACCTTTAACAATACTTGCTCAATTCATTCAATAAATATTTACTAGAAGAGCAAATTTCATAGACTAACTTACCAAAAATGTTCCAATTAATATTCTTGCACTTACGTCTCTGGCTTGAGATGAGGTTTGAGCCCCTCAAGGGGATTTCAGCCCCTTCCTATTTATACCTTGCCATTAGACAAAATTGTCCTTTAAATTGTTTCAATTTCTGGAGTACTTACCAACAAAGGAAGATGTCTGTGAATGTCTCTGCTGTGGTGAAAAGTGCAAATATAATCCAGTACATCATCCATTTGACCTATCGAAAGAGGAAGCAACAAAGCTAGTGGAAAGGATCAAGGAAAAATGGCTGTCCACCATCCAAAAGAACAACATCCCAGACGGAGGTTGCTGAGGCATGTTCAGGCAGCGCAGTGCATTTTAACCCTTTTACCCCATCCTTCCCCAGCTCATGTCCAATTCTACCCCAGACTTTGGGGCTGGAAGCAACAAGCTGTTCCTCAAATGACCCAGGCTCAAGATCAAATTAGATCTCTTCAATACCCCTCAGGTAAACCAGGGAGATCTGAAGACCAGGGATTCAGTCAGGCCATTTTTCCAGGACTAACATCATATGAGTAAACATACCCTGGAATGAAGTTTCACCAGGCCAGGCTCTGGGATAGAATGGTAAAAATTTTCACTGGTCACTAAGAATCCTTTCTTGTTGAGAAGGCCCCAGGGCCCCTTGTAAAAACTGATCTTTCTTTAAATCTCCCCCATGTGACCATCCTTTTCCATTTCTATTGCTTCTCTCTCCTAATTAAGGCCTGTCTCTTTAAACGCTTCAAGATTCTCCTGTTTCCCCCTCGCCTTTCCCCTCACCAACCCTTTCCACATTCCATACTAATCTCCTCAAAGGTATAAACTCATCATACTACCTTCTTATTTACATTCTTCCCGACTACAGAATAAAATTCAAATTCCTTAGTCTGCTCCTTCCAGCTTCCAGTAATGATGGAGTAGCCTGTGTTTGACTGATCCTCCCACCTATGGTGATAAGCTCTAAACAAAATATTTCAAAACAGTTATTGGAAGGCAGTGGAGAACAATCAAAATGTGGCAGAGGCTGGAAAGGATCCAACCCTTGACATAAGGGAACAATGGGTTAGATCCAAGCTGATGTGGCTGAGCACAATCCCCAGTCTGCACATCATGGGGCAGTACTTAAACAGAAATCCAGTTTTATGTACCTGGAGGAATTGGAGAATAGAGTTTGAGACTGTCATGGATGTTAGAAATGGAGAGGTAAAAAAACCCCAGAAAGCGAAACCATGAAGGGCCAGGACCCAAAAATCTACATTTAAATTCCCTTCATATCCTTGGCTGGTCTCCCAATTACACGGGAGTAGGTAAAAAGTTCATTCATTTAAAAAACAAAAAAACCTCAAGAAGCTGAAAAGCTGGATATGTTGAACAGTTAAAGATAGATTCCACTTCTGCCCACTGTAGGAGAAACAGAGTTTGGAGTTCAAGTCTTACAAAGTTAGAGGGGCTTGATAAACATTTTGGAGTTTCTAGTGAAACATCTGAAGGATAACACTTAGCAGTAAAAACTATATCCCAACCTTATGAGACCAGCTCTATGACTAAGGATAAAATTAAATTATAGGTGCGTCAAAAAAACGCACCTATACGCACGTGGTGTCATAGTACCACTCGCAGGTCACAGTACCTAGCGCGGGTCATAGTACCACATGCAGGTGTTAGTACCGCTGACAGGTGTTAGCACCGCGTGGGTCTGAGTACCATAGGCGGGTCATAGTACCGCATGCAGGTGTTAGTACTGTTCACGGGTGTTAGTACACATGCAGGTATTATTAGTACTGAGCGCAGGTCACAGTACCGCTCGCAGGTCTTAGTACCACAGTCAGGTCTTAGTATTGTGCGTGGGTATTAATACCGCACGCGGGTCATGGTACTGCTTGCGGGTCTTAGTACTGCACCCTAGCTGTCACAGGATCAAGGTAACATGCCTGAATTCAACTGCTGCAAGAACAAAGCTCAACATTATTCAAAAGAAGGGAATACAAATCTGGAGTTTCTACAATGCATCATACACAAAGTCCAGTATATAATAAAAAACTGTACTGTACATATGAGGGAATAGGAAAATACAACAATCTACGGTTATGAGGAAAATCAGTCAATAGAAACAAATCCACAGATGACCTAGATCTTAGAATTAGCAGACGAGGGCTGTAAACAGCATATTATGTGATAAGACAACTGGATATTTACATGTAAAAGAATGAAGTTGGACTTATCACATATCCCAAATTTCACTTAAAATTGATCAAAGACTTAAATGTAAGAGATAAAACTATAAAACAGCTACAAGAAAACGCAGGAATAAATTTTTCTGACCTCAGATTAGGTACTAATTTCCTATGCACAACACCAAAAAGCACATACAACAAAAGAAAAAAATAGACAAATTAGATTTCATCAAAATTAAAACCTTTTCTGCTTCAAAGGGCATGATCAAGAAAGTAAAAAGATAACCCACAAAATAGTAGAAAACATTTACTCATCATGTATCTTATAAGGCATTTATATCACATATAGAGAGAACTCTTACAACCCAGCAATAAAAGGATAAATAACCCAATTAAAAATATTAAAGAAACTGAATCAATAATGAATAAATACAATGTTCATTTGTAATAAAAATTCTCAGTAAAGTAGGAATAAAGGGGAACCTCCTCAAATTGATAAAGAACATCTACAAAAGACCCCTACAGCTAACATAATACTTATGGTGAGAAAATAGATGCCTTTCTCCGAAGATTGGGAATAAGGAAAAGATGCTCTTTCCCATCACTTCTATTCTATATAATGATTGAAATATTACATAACACAATATGACAAGGAACAAAAGAAAAGATATACACACTCAGAAGAAAAAAGAAAATCATCATCACAGATGGCATGCCTATCTATGTAGAAAATCCCAAAGAACTGACAAAAAAAAATGCCCTCCTGGAAGTAATAAGTGATTATAGTGAGGTTTCAGGAGGTTGTAGCAAGAGTACCATATAAAAGTCAACTGTTTCTTTCCTATATATCAGCAATGAACAACTGGAACTTGAAATAAAAAAACACCAGTAACATTAGCACCTTCCAAAATCAAATTACTTAGAAATACCACATATATCTAAAAATAGGTGTATAATGTTTATAGAGGGAAAGTACAAAATTCTGATGAAAGAAATCAAGAAAGCTAAATAAATGGAGAGATATTCCATGTTCATGGATAAGAGAATTCAATATTGTAAAAATGTCAGTTCTTCACAAATTGATATATAGATTTACTGAGACCCCAATCAAAATCTCAGAAAGTTATTTTATGGACATCAACAAACCAACTGGAAAGTTTATATGGAATGGAAAAGACCCAGAATAGTTAACATAACATCACAGAAGAAAAACAGATTTGAAAAAAGACTAACACTAGCAACTTCATGACTTACTATAAAGCAACAATAATCAAGACTGTGTGGTATTGGTGGGGAAAAAAAAAAAAAACCAGACAAACAGACCAATGGAACAAAACATAGATCCCAGAAAAAGACCTAGAAAAATATAGTCTTTTAATCTTTGACAAAGGAGAAAGGGTAATTGAATGAAGAAAAGACAGTCCTTTTAAAAAACACTGCTGCTGAAACAATATGACATCCATTTGACCTTTGACAAAGGAGAAAGGGCAATTTAATGAAGAAAAGATAGTCTTTTAAACAAATTGATGTTGGAGTAATTTGATATGCATATCCATATGCAACAATAATAGATGAATATAGGCACTGAACTTACATCTTTCATAAAAATTAACTCAAAAGTAGATCATAGATCTAAATGCAAACACAAAGCTATAAAATTTGCTGGGCATGGTGGCTCACTTATAATCCCAGCACTTTGGGAGGCCAATGTGGAGGATTACTTGAGGCCAGGAGCATGTACCTATTGTCCCAGCTACTCAGAAGGCAAAGGCTCATGCCTATAATCCCAGACTCTGGGTGGCTGAGGTGGGTGAATCCCTTGAGCTCAGGAGTTGGAGACCAGCCTAAGCAAGAGTGAGACCCTGTCACTACAAAAAATAGGAAAATTAGCTGGGTGTTGAGGTGGGCACCTGTAGTCCCAGCTACTTGGGAGGCTAAGGCAGGAGAAAACCTGAACCCCAGGAGTTTGAGGTTTCTATGAGCTAGGCTGACCCCACAGCACTCTGCGCAGGTGACAGAGTGAGAAGAAAAGAAGGAAGGAATGAAGGGAGGGAGGCAGGGAAGGAATAAATGTATACTTGACACAGTAAATAGAGTTATCAAGATTAAAGTCAAGATTGGAAAATAACAACACTATGGTGCTGAATACTATGGAACAGCATCAAACAGTTTAACATATATGTAATAGGAATTCCAGATGAAGAGAAACAAGAGAATGGGATATTTAAAAAAAAAATTTTTTTTTTGATAGGTTCTTACTCTGTCACCCAGGAGAAAGTACAGTGGCATGTTCATAGCTCACTGCAGCCTTGAACACCTGGATTCAAATGATTCTTTTGCCTCAGCCTCAAAAGAGCTGGGACTATAGGCATGTACCATCACATGTAGCTAATTTTTATATTTCTTAGAGATGAGAGCTCACTATGTTGCTCAAGCTGGTATCAAACTCCTGGCCTTAAAATCCTTGCCTTGGCCTTCCAATGTTCTGGGATTATAAGCATGAACCACCATAAATGGACTGAACATAAAAATTATTTGAAGAAATATTAGCTAAAATTTCCAAAATTTGATCAAAAACAACAAACCTGCAGAACCAAAAAGCTCAGTGAATCCCAAGCAAGACAAATACACAGAACCATACCTAGGTATACTATAGTAAAACTGCTAAAAAAAGAAAATCCTAAAACAGAAAAGAAGGAAAGACACATTATACACAGAGAAATGACAACAAGAATGACAGCTAACTTTTCAACTAAAACAATGCATATTAGAAAAAATGGAATGACATCTTTAACGTATTAAAAGGGGGGGAAAGTCAACCTGGAATTCTACCAACGAAAACATTTTTCAAAAATGAAGGTTGTTCTGGTGAATCTCCTTCATCTTTGTGAGTCTAAAATATGTAACTCAATGGATTAAAGATCTTTTCTATCCATAAAAAACAAGGTAGGTTTTGCCCACCAAAAGTAACTACTGTCTGAGACATCATGCACTGCCAAGGACAGGCTCCTTAGCAGAAGGCAAATAAGACCTTGTACAGCTATAAAGTCCATAGCAGGATGGGGCTTAGGACCCAGAAATTCTCCCACAGTAGTATCCAACACACTGCAAGGAGCATGAATTCCCTCTCTATAAGGACTTTTCTTTTTAATATTCACACCACACTTTGGTATCCTCAATAAAAATCAAAGGACAATGACAGTAACAATAAAAAAATCTTTCTTGACCCAACTCTTAGCTGCAAACTTCTCCAGTGAGTCATCTGTACTTGCAATGCTTAATTCCTCAGCAACCACGTGTTCAGTGCACTGCATCCACCACATCAAAACTGCTCTCACTGGGGCTTCTACTTTGTAACATACGTCAAGGGAGCATAAGGGATCTCCTTTCTGTGTTTTATTTTATTTGCTTGACTTTTCAGCTGGATGTGAAACAATCACTTCCTGGAAAGCTCTCCCAACAACAATTGGCTTGGTTTCTCTCTTGCCTTTCTGGTTAATTCTTCTCAATCTCTTCATTCCTCCCACCCCCATGCTCTGTTCTAGACTGTTTATAACTCTAGGCTAGACAGTGTCCCTGAGGAAAACTGCATTCCTCACCTAACACAGTCAACCAAAGTTCTATTACTTGGGGAGGGAGAGGGAGAGAGACTCACTCTAAGAGTCTAAAGTGCCATGGCCTCAGCCTAGCTCACAGCAACTTCAAACTCTTGGGTTCAAGTGATCCTCCTGTCTCATCCTTTTGAGTAGCTGGGACTAAAGGTGATTGGCATAACACCTGGCTGATTTTTCTATTTTTAGTGGAGACAGGGTCTCACTCTTTTTTTTTTTTTTTTTTTTTAGGATTTACTTTCTTTCTTTTTTTTTTCTTTTTCTTTTCTTTTATTTATTTATTTTTTTTATTGAATGGTAACTATGTACATTAATGCACTTCTGGGGTACAGTGTGGGGTTTTCACATGCAATCTGAAATACTTCCATCAAAAAAATATGGAACGCTTCACGAATTTGCGTGTCATCCTTGTGCAGGGGCCATGCTAATCTTCTCTGTATCGTTCCAATTTTAGTATATGTGCTGCCGAAGCAAGCACCAGGGACTCACTCTTACTTAAGCTGGCCTTGAACTTCTGAGCTCACGGGATCCTTCTGCCTCAGCCTCCCAGAGTGCTAGGATTACAGGTGTAAGCCACTGTGTCCAGCCAATAAGCCTAAATCACTTCCTCCTATTTCTCTTTAATCTATCTTTTCTTCTACATTCCTCTCTACTATATCCTTACTTCAGACCACCAACATATCCTGTCTAGAACAGAATTACAGCCTTATACTTGGTTTGTATAACTCTGTTCCCTTGTTAATATTTCCTCCAAGTTCCAGTCAAAATGAATCTTTTTAATCCAAATCGAATGATTCTCTTTCCTAGCTTAAAAACTTCAGTAGTTCCTTATTGTTGAGATAAAGCCCAAATTCCTTAAATTGGCTTACAAGGCCTTGTATGAACTGGCACCTAATACTTTCCATAGAAAGCTCTGCTCCTTCCCTATACTCTCAAGTTTTCTACTTCAGCCATAATGCACCTTTTTCAATTTCCTGAACAGGAGATACTCTTTGCTTCCAGATTTCAGTCTTTAAATCTCAGCTGAAACAATGCTTCCTCTACTAAGTCCCCAAAGATTATGTAAGTACTCTCTTTTTTTCTTCCTTCTACTGTGTCACACATGTTCCCTGTCATAACATGTATTATACTGCTTTTAAATTATCTGTTTAGAGAGGATCCAAGATGGCTGACTGGAGATATCACTTGCTGGACCCTCTCAGTGGGAAGGCAGGATGTCAGACAGAAGAGAGGAGAGAAGAATCACAGGTCAGTTATGGACCACAAAGAAAGAAGTCAGAGACAGCTAGAGACCCTACAGAGAAAAACGTGATGCTGAGAAGTAAGAAGATAAAGAGAAGATATCAGTATGGATCAAACCCAGAAAGGGTCAGAACCCGGTGAAGGGATAAAGGGACATCCCCCTCCCCGTCATAAGTGCCTTAAGTGAACAGCAGGATAACAAGTATACTGAAGGCTTTTCCACCCTATGGGAGCCTAAGAATGGTGGCAAACACAGAATACTGGGGGGTGTGCTAGCAAATCCCAGGAGTCTAGGCAGTCCAAGTGGGGCACCCCCCAGGAAAGTGCCATATGAGGCAGGAGTGCCAGCTTTCGCCCTTGCAGACACTTCCCTCCTGCAATACCTTCTCCATCCACTGCAACCAAGAAGGCAGTGTGAGCTCCAACTGTCCCAGGGCTGCAGACCTCCCCACCTCAGTACAATTTTAAACATAGCAAGAAGCTGGTGAAAAGCTACTTCTTCACAGCAGGAGTTCATCTCAGGCTGAGGTCACCCATTTCTCTTCCCTTGAGGACTTGTGGTGGGACAAGAATGAACAATTTGGGAACTTCTTGCCTGCCAGCGTTTTGTGGGGTGGCTTGCTAGTGGCTCAGATTAACAAGCAGGTCTCAGTACAACCCAGACATGAGATGGGTGTACCCCTACACCCTTCTAGAGGGGAGAAGTCTGGAAGCTGGACTTGGGTGGCAAGGAAGCCTGCATGGTTATATCTGACAGGAGAGTATAGTGGGGTGCCCTGGAACCAGGATCTAGGAGTATGCCTATCCCACCCATTGGAGATCTGCCATATCGGATATGGGGGTGGCATTTGGAGTGAAATAGCCTTGCCCTCAGAGCCATGGCAACTGAATGCCCCACACTCAGCTGTGCCTGAGGCAATTCAGCTGACTGGGTGCTGCAGCTCTTCCCTCCACTCATTACAATAGGGAGGGAAGTTCACAAGTGGCCATTTCTCTCCAGTAGATGCATGCTACAGGCAGAGGTCTCCATGGATAGAGGGGTACATGCCTCTTCCTCCAAAGACTGGTAGTGGAAAAGGGGTGCATAACTTTGGAACTTCCTACCAGCCATAATTTTGTGGAGACACACCCTAGTGGGTCAGAAACATAGACTGTGGAAGGTTTAAAAGCTGGACTGAGTGGTAAGGGAGCACATGTGAATGGAACTGTGTTACAGGAGGCCAAGGAGTGGCGATTTGGGAGAGTGTCCATCTCTCCCTGAAGATAAACTACACTGCTGGTTAAGAGCGAAAAGATTGAGGCTGGGGCCTTAACACTCAGTGTATAGGCCTCTTCCCTGTGAGCAACCCTCATGGTTTGGAGAGCTCATTCTGACCCTTACACCGGTGGTTCCCCCTTGTGGTTGGAAAAGCATTTTCTGAGCCCTGCTGAATCTGCAAAGCCTTTCAGGTTCCAGCAACATAGCCAAAAACTGCCTTCCTCTTCCCTCCACCTCAGTGGTGGTGGAGAACAAGCAGCCCCCTGGGAGCTTTAGGGTCTTTTCTAAAGCTTAGGGCACTCAAGAACATCTGGGGGACCACAGTGTGCCAGAGGTACAAAAGTACATCTTGACAGCTGGTTTTGTCATACAAACACCTACCAATGACATGGAGAACAACTCTATAGTGTATCACAGCATCACCCAACTCAAGCAAACAGAGCATGGCTGATTCGTATTCACAGGTTAGTACTCTCCATATTGGAGATTAAGCTGGGAGACCAAATACAATTCATACTGCTGGGAAGAGGTGAAGACAGCAAGACAAAAACAACTCAAGACCATCAAACCTATTGGAACACACTATAGGCAACTTGGGATCAACCTTCTTCTTGGCATGGTCAGGGATTGATCTTTGGGGACCTGTGCAAAGACCCACAAGCCCAACCCAGTACCCCCAGGACTGGATGAGAAGCCGGATGAGAAGCCAGATGAGAAGGCATCAGCCAAAGAACTCTAGAATATTAAAAAGTCAGAGCAAAAGGACATCCCCAAAAGGAAACAACAGCTCTTTACCAAAGGATGCCAACTAATACAAAAGTATTGAGATTACAGATAAAGAATTTAAAATTTGGATTATAAGGAAGCTCAATGAAATACTAAAGAATATGGAAAATCAACACGAAGAAACTACAAGAACAATACAGGAAATTATAAAAAATTCACTAAAGAAGTTAACTTATTAAAAAAATCACAATTTCTGAAAATAAAAAACTCAAAAAAATATAAAACACAATGAAAAGTCTTTAGAACAGACAAGGCAGAAGAAAGAATCTCAGAGCTTGAAGACAACACCTTTGTAATAGGGCGGTTCCTGTGGCTCAGTGGGTGGGGTGCCGGCCCCATATACCAAGGGTGGAGGGTTCAAACCCACCCCCAGCCAAACTGCAACAAAACAATAGCTGGGGATTGTGGCAGAAGCCTGTAGTTCCAGCTACTCAGGAGGCTGAGGCAAGAGAATCGCCTAAACCCAGGAGTTGGAGATTGCTGTGAGCTGGGTGATGCCACGGCACTCTAACAAGGGTGATAAAGTGAGACTCTGTCTCTACAAAAATAAATAAATAAATATTAAAAAAAAAACCTTTGTAATAAACAAGTCAGTCAAAGATAAATAACAGAGAAATAAGAGGAATGAACAAAGTCTATAAGAAATATGGGATCATGTAAAGGGACCAAACATAAGAATTATAGGTATCCTTGAAGACGAAGAAGTGTTGGAAAACCTATTTGAAGGAATAATTGGAGAGAACTTCTTTGATCTTGCTAGAAATTAAGATATACAGGTATAAAAGGCTCAAAGTTAACTCCTAGAAGATTCATTGAAAAGAGGCAATCACCAGGACACAGTCATGAGGATGGCCAAAGTTAAACTCCGGCATGCTTTAAAATAAAATCATCAGATAATTTACAAAGGAAAATCCATTAGGCCATGTGGAGACTTTTCAACTGAGATCTTACAAGCCAGAAGGGATTGGGGGCCTCATTCTCTGTCTTAAACAAAACAATGGTCAGTCTAGAATTATGTATCCTGCAGAACTAAGTTCCTTCTTATGGAAGGGAGAAATAAAGACCTTTTCAGACAAGCAAACACTGGGAGAATTTATCAATATCAGACTGGCCCTGCAGGAAGTATTCACATCTGTATTATACAATGATCAGCACAACAGACACCCACCCAACGTAAAATCACCTAAAAGCTACAGCTCAGAGCCTATAAATAATAATATCTCAAGAAGTAATAAGGTTCTACCCCACAGGACAAACAGAAATGCATTCTACTTATCAATTCTTCCAAAAAATGTGAATAGCCTGAATTCCTAACTCAAGAGATACTGGCTGGCTGAATGGATAGAAATACACAAACCAAGTATTTTCTGTCTCCAGGAAACATACCTAACCCACAAGGACTCATTCAGACTCATGGTATCAGCATGGAAAAAATATATTCCATGCAAATGAAAACTACAAGAAAGTAGTTATAGCCATTCTCATATCAGGTAATACAGACTTGAAATCAACAATAATAAGGAAAGAATGGCTCGGCACCTGTGGCTCAAGTGGCTAAAGTGCCAGCCACATATACCTAAGGTGGCGGGTTCAAATCCAGCCCAGGCCCACCAAGCAACAATGACGGCTGCAACCAAAAAATAGCCAGGCATCGTGGCGGGCGCATGTGGTCCCAG
>NW_003852542.1:1963939-1965467 GCF_000181295.1 Otolemur garnettii | reverse complement strand
AAAAAAAAAAAAAATAAGGAAAGACAAAGATGGTCATTACATAATGGTAAAGGGAGTAACTCAACATGAAGACATAACAACTGGTAACAGTTACACGCAGATTCATAAAGCAAACCCTACTTGGCCTAAACAAAGTGACAAACAACAGCCTAGTAATACTGAGTACTTCTACACCCTTCTGTCAGAACTGGACAGATACTCCAAGCAGAAAATAAACAAAGAAACACAGGACCTAAAAGGGACTCCAGAGTAAATGGGCTGAATAGACATTTACATAACATTCTATCCCCATGCTACTGAATATACATTCTTCTCATCAGCACATGGAACATTTTCTAAGATTGATCATTCCTAGGCCAGAAAACATGTCTCAGCAAATTCAAAAAAGTAGAAATTATACGTGTATCTTCTCTGACCAGAGTGGAATAAAATTAGAAATCAATTCCAACAGAAATATTCAAATCTACACAAAGTCATGGAAATTAGACAACCTAACCTGCTTAAAAATTACTGGATCAATGTGGAAATTAAGATAGAAACCAAAAGTTTCCTTAACTGGTAGGAAAAGGAGACACAAGTTATTGTATCAAAATGTATAGGGTTCAGTAACAGCAGTCCTCAGGGGAAAATTCATAGCTTTAAATGACTGCACCAGAAAGATCATAAATCAGCAATCTAATAAATTGTTTCAGGGAACTAGAAAAGGAAGAGCTAACTAATCCCAAACCCAGCAGAAGAAAAGAAATAATAAAGGTCAGAGCAGAACTAAATAAAATCAAAACAGAAGATTAAAAACAAATACAGAAGATTAATCAAACAAAAAGTTGATTCTTGGAAAAGATAAACCAAATTGATAGACCTCTCACAAAATTAATTAGAAATAGAAAAAAGAAAGGACTGAAATGAGCTAAATCAAAAATGAGGATATATTACAATTGACACTATAGAAAATATAAAACATCATCTGTGAATAATATAGAAATTGCTACATACATGAAGTTGAAAACTTTGAGGAAAAAACTTCCTGGAAACACAACCTCCCAAAGCTCAATAAGGAAGAAATAGAACTTCTGAACAGACCAAAAATGAACAATGAAATTGAAGCAACAATGAAAAAATCTTCCAACAAAAAAAAGTCCTGGACCAGATGGTTTCACAACCAAATTTTATCAGATCTACAAAGAAGAATTTGTACCTATATGTAGAAATGATTTCATAACATTGCAAAGGAAGGAGTCTTCCCAAACTCATGCTACAAATCCAGTATCACCTTGATACCAAAGCCAGGAAAGGATACAACAAAAAGGTAATTATAGACTAATATTCCTTATGAATATAGATGTAAAATTTCTCAAAAAAATTCTAGCAAACCAAATTCAACAGCACATCAAAAAAAACCATCTATCCCTAGCAAGTGGGCTTTATCCCAGGGATACAAAGATAGTTCAACATTCACAAATCCATAAATGTGATTCACCACATAAAGAGAAGCAAAAACAAAGGTCATATGATCATCTTTTTTTTTTTT
>NW_003852542.1:1961844-1962966 GCF_000181295.1 Otolemur garnettii | reverse complement strand
ATACTTTACTCTTAATAGTTATAAAATGTATCATTACATTATGCACATTAGATGAGGGCTCACCAAATACCTTCCCTTCTCTTGGTATCCTCCCTCCCTCCCTTCTCTCTCCCTCCTTTTCCCTCTTTCTTTCTGGACTATAGTGTTGTTTTATCATTCATATGAATGTGTAGGTGATTATATATTGGTTTCATAATAGTATTGAGTACATTGGATAATTTTTTTTCCATTCTTGAGATACTTTAGTAAGAAGAATATGTTCCAGCTCCATCTAGGTAAACATAAAAGATATAAAGTCTCCATCTTTTTATGGCTGCATAATATTCCATTATATACACATACCACAATTTGTTAATCCATTCATGGGTCAATGGGCACTTGGGCTGCTTCCATGACTTGGCAATTATGAATTAGGCTGTAATAAACATTCTGGTGCAAATGTCTTTGCCGTAAAGTGATATTAGATCATCTGGGCATATACCTAGTAGAGGAATTGCAGAATCAAAATGGCAGGTCTACTTTTAGTTCCTTGAGTATTCTCCAAACTTCTTTCCAAAAAGGACATATTTTCTTGCATTCCCACCAGCAGTGTAGAAGTGTTCCCTTCTCTCCATATCCCCACCAACATCTGAAGTTTTGGGATTTTGTGATGGTGGCTAATCTTACTGGAGTTAGATGATAATCTCAAAGTAGTTTTGATCTGCATTTCTCTGATGATTAAAGATGATGAACATTTTTTCACGTGTTTGTAGGCCAAGAGACTGTCTTCTTCAGAGAACTTTCTGTTCAAGTCTCTTCCCCATAAAGAAATGGGGTTATTTGTTCTTTTCTTAGTGATTGAGTTCTCTGTGGATTATAGTTATCAGATCTTTGTTGGAAACATAACCTGTAAATATCTTCCCCCATTCTGAAGGCTATCTGTTTGCTTTATTTACTGTGCTTTTTGCTGTGCAGAAGCTTTTTAGTTTGATCATATCCTAGTAACATATTTTTGGTGTTGCTTCAATTACCAGGAGAGGGGAGTCCTCCTCATAAAAAATTCCCCCAGGCCAATTTCTTCAAGTGTTTTCCCCGAAATCTCTTCTAGTATTTTTATAGTTTCATGTCTTTTTTTTTTTTTTT
>NW_003852542.1:1947947-1961369 GCF_000181295.1 Otolemur garnettii | reverse complement strand
TCTCTATTTTTGTGCTAGTACCATGCTGTTTTGATCACTACAGATTTATAGTATAGCTGAAGTCTGGTAATGTGATACTTCATGATTTGTTTTTATTTCTGAGTAATGTTTTGGCTATTTAAATTTTTTCTGATTCCATATAATGAAGTACTATTTTTTTAAGATCTTTAAAGTATGACAATGGTGCTTTAATAGGGATTGCATTAAATCTGTAGATTGCTTTGGGTAGTATGGACATTTTAACAATGCTGATTCTTCCCAGCCACAAGCATGGTATATGTTTCCATTTGTAAACATCTTCTACTATTTCTTTTCTCAGAGTTTCGTAATTCTCTTCATAAAGATCTTTCATGTCCTTTGTTAGGTAAACTCCCAAATATTTCATCTTTTTTGGCACTACTCTAAAAGGAGCAGAGTCCTTGACTATATTTTCAGCATGACTATTTTTGGTATATATAAAAACTACTGATTTGTAAATATGGATTTTGTATCTTGAGACATTGCTGTATTCCTTGATCACTTCTAAGAGTTTTGTAGTTGAGTCCCTGGGGTATTCCAGGTATAAGATTGTCATCCATGAAGAGTGAGAGTTTGATCTCCCCTGACCCCATATGGATACGCTTGATCACCTTCTCTTGCCTGACTGAGATGGCTATGACTTCCATTACTATGTTGAATAGCAGTGGAGACAAAGGGCATCATTGTCTACTTCCAGATCTAAGTGGAAATGTTTTCAATTTTACTGCATTTGATATGATATTGGCTGTGGGTTTGCTGTAGACAGCCTCTATCAGTTTAAGAAATGTCCCATCTAAACCTATTTTCTTAAGTGTTTGGATTATGAAAGATATTATCAAAAGCTTTTTCTACATCAATTGAGAGAATCGTGTGATCTTTTTTATTTATGTGATATATTATATTTATAGATTTACATATGCTGAGAACCAACCTTGTAACCCTGGGATAAAACCAACTTTATCATTAGTGTGTAATTTTTTTGATGTGCCGTTGAATTCTGTTTGCTAGGATCTTATTGAACATTTTTGCATCGATATTCCTTAATGATATTGATCTATAGTTTTCTTTCTTTTTTGGGTCCTTTCATGGTTTGGGGACCAGGGTGATGTTTGCTTCATAGACTGTGTTGGGAAGTATTTCTTCTCTTCCTATGTTTTGGAAAAGGTTATGTAATATAGGTACTAGTTCCTCTTTAAAGGTTTGGTAGAATTCTGATGTGAAGCCATCTGGACCTGGAATTTTTGGCGGGGGCAGATTTCATATAGTTGATGCTATTTCAGGACTTGATATAGGTTTATTCAAAATTTCTAATTCTTTCTGGCTGAGTCTAGGAAGGTTGGTGTGCTTACAGGTATTGGTCCACTTCCTCCAGATTTTCATATTTCTGAGAATAGTTTTTTGTAGTAATCACTGAGGATTTTTTTGAACTTCCGAGGTGTCTGCTATTATTTCTCCTCTATAATTTCTGACTGATGATATTAGAGATTTTACTTTTCTGTTTCTGGTTAGTTTAGCCAAAGGTTTATCAATTTTGTTAATCTTTTTTAAAAAACCAACTTTTTGTTTCATTGATCTTCTGAATGATTCTTTTGTTTTCAATTTCCTTTAATTCTGCTCTAATTTCGGTTATTTCTTTTCTTCTTCTGGGTTTGGGGTTGGAATGTTATTCCTTTTACAGTTTCTTGATATGACCCATTAAATTGGTGACTTCCTCTCTTTCTGTTTTCTTGATGAAGGCTTCCATGCTATAAATTTACCCTCAGGACTGCTTTTGCACTACACCACAAGTTTTTGATAATTTGTGTCTTCATTGTCATTTTGTTCTAAAAATTTGGTGATTTCCTTCTTAATCTCATCTTTGACCCAGCTATCATTCAGCATAAGGTTGTTTAGTTTCCATGGCTTAGTTTGAATATGAAGATTCCTGTTGTTGTTGAGTTCAACTTTTATTCTGTGATGGTCTGAGAAGATACAAGGAAAAATTTCTATTCTTTAAATTTGCTGAGGTTAGACTTGTGTCCTAAGATATGATCTATTTTGAAGGATGATCCATGGGCTGATGAGAAGAATGTGTATTCAGTTTTGTTAGGATGAAATGTTCTGTACATGTCTGTTAAGTCCATTCGTTCTAGGGTCAAATTTAAGTCTGTTATTTCTTTGTTTAGTTTCTTCTTGGAAGATCTATCCAAAACTGTCAAACAGGTATTAAAATCTCCTACTATTATAGTGCTGGAAGATATCAAATTGTTCGTATCTGTTAGGGTTTGCTTTACAAATTGAGGAGCATTCTGACAGAGTGCATAAATGTTAAATATCAAAATCTCTTCACGTTGAGTGTTTCCCTTGACAAATATGTAGTGTCCATCTCTACCTTTCCTTTTCTTTGTTGCTTTAAAACCTATTTTATCTGCAAATAAGATTGCAACCCCTGCTCCTTTCTGATTTCCATTTGCCTATATTATAGATGTCCATCCCTTCTCCCTGAGTCCTTTTTTTATCCTTTAAGGCAGTGGTTCTTAACCTTCCTAATGCCATGACCCTTTAATACAGTTCCTCATGTTGTGGTGACCCCCAACCATAAAATTATTTTCATTGCTACTTCATAACTGTAATTTTGCTACTGTTATGAATCGTAATGTAAATATCTGATATGCAGGATGTATTTTCATTGTTACAAAGGGGTTGTGACCCACGGGTTGAGAACCAGTGCTTTAAGGTAAGATGAGACTCTTGTATGTAACAGATATCTGGCCTAAGTATCTGGCCTGAGTTTTTGTATCCAGTCGGCCAACCTGTGTCTCTGTAGATGACAATTTAAGCCATTCACATTAATTGAGAGGATTGATAAGCATGGTAATGTTTTAGGTGTCATGTTTTTCAAAGGCCCAGTGGATATTTTTAATCTTTTCACCATTGTGGGAGTTAGGTTTTGTTCACTAATTTCTGGATGAGTTTACTTTGGTGGTAGACCACTGTGCTGGTCATTATGGAAAATGGGCCTGAGAATATCCTGGAGATCTGGTTTAGTTATGGCAAATTTCCTCAACATGTGTATGTCAGTGAAGTATTCATTTTTTCCATCACAAATGAAACTTAAGTTTAGCTGGGTACAGGACCCTGGGCTGAACATTGTTTTGTTTTAGGAGACTGAAGGTTAATGAACATCCTCTTCTGGCTTGAAAGGTTTCAGCTGAGAGATCTTCAGTCATTCTAATATTTCTCCCTTTGCAGATGATGCTTTTCTTATGTCTGGTTGCTTGCAGAATTTTCTCCTTCACAGTAACTTTGGCAGAGTTCATTACAATGTGTCTAGGACAGTGGTTTTCAACCTTTCTAATGCTGCAACTCTTTAATACAGTTCCTGTGGGTTGCAACCCACAAATTGTGAACCGATGGTCCAGGAGATGCTTTATTTGGATTGAGTCTTGCTGGAATTCTGTAACTGTCTACTATCTGAATTTATGTATCTCTTGCCATGCTTGGGAAATTATCTTCCAAAATATCTTGGAGTAGAGCATCTCTGCCTTTAGGACCAGGAATTCCTCTTCTCCTTCAGGAATTCCTATAAGATGAATGTTTGCTCTTTTGGAGTGGTCCCACAACTCTCTCAGGGAATGATCTGTTTTTGCTCTCCACTTCTCTGCCTCTTTTAGCATTTGAGAGCATTCAAAAGCTTTATCTTTAACTTCAGAGATTCTTTCTTCTGCCTGCTCAACTCTATCACTGAGGGATTCTACTGTATTGCAAAGCTCCTTGAATAACTTTCACATTTCCTAGAGGTCTGCTATTTGTTTTCTCATTATGTCCATATCCTTGGTGATTTTGTCTTTGAATTCATTGATTTCTTAAGACAACTTTTGAACTACTCTTTATATTTCAATTTCCAACTTTTCCTCCATTCTGTTCATCTTATTTGCCATCCATATTCTGAATTCTATTTCTGACATTTCAGCCATTTGTCTAGGAATACCATTTTTTGTTTTATCTCCTTTGTCATTCTTTGGGGGAGTTCATCTACTCTGATTATTCATGTTGCCAGAGTTCTTCCAGTGGTTCTGCCCTGTGAGCATTTTCTGCAATTTGGCTATGAAAAATGGTAGGGTAAGAGTGGATTGTGGGCCTCGGGAAGTAGTTAATCTGCCTTTAACCAATGAGTTGGGGCTTGTAACTGTGTGTTTCCCCCTACAGCCTTATAAAGGTCCCTTTCAGAGCTGTAGCTGAAGACTATGAAGACCCGCTTAGTAAGAGAACGCAAGCTGGCTCTGTCCTGAATCAGCCACCTCTACCCAATCCTAAGGAGTTGAGATATTAGGCTGGAATCTCATCTGGGAAGAGATATAGCAACTGCAGTGCTCTGCCCCTCCCCACCAAGTGACAGCCTGTGAAGGAGATTCAGTCCTTTCCCACTTCAAAACAATCACTGCTCAACCTCGGAGGGACCCTGGATGGACAGCCCAGGTCTATAGTTCTAAACAGATTGACCGAGACAGTACAATCAGTGCTGATAGGGAGAGTTCAAAAGGTCTCCAATTACCTAATAGTAGAAATCCACAGACAATTCCAATCAGCATACACAAGGGGATAGAGCCTGGTCTCCTCTGGTGGACCACCAGTTCGGGATAGATCACCAGCCACAGTCAGGATAAAGGCATCAGCACCTACACTCTTGTAAGTCCAAACTGGGCATCAGTTCGCCTACCCTTGAAAGTCCAAACCTGGTGTCAGTGTCTACCTGTCAAAAGTCCAAACCAGACGCCAATGGCTCTGCCCTTGAAAGTCTGAACCTGGCATCAGAGCCCAGCCTGTGAAAGTCCAAACCTGGCACCTGATCATCTTAATAAATGCAGGAAGAACATTTGAAAAAATTCAACACCCTTTTATGATAAAAATTCTTAACAAAATAGGTATAGATGGAAGTTAACTCAAAATTATGAAATTATGAAAGCCATACATGACAAACCCACAGCCAATGCCATACTGAATGGGAATAAGTTGAAAGCATTTCCACTTAGGACTGGAACAAGACAAGGATGCCCACTGTCACAACTTCTATTTAACATAGGTCTGGAAGTCTTAGCCAGAGCAATCAGGCAAGAGAAGGAAATTAATTGTATCCAAATGTGGAAAGAGGAAGTCAAACAATCACTTTCTACTGATGATATAATTTTATACCTAGAAAACCCCAAAGACTCTGTCAAGAGACTCCTGGAATTGATAAATTAATTCAGCAAAGTCTCAGGTTACAGAAGTAATGTACACAAATCAATAGCATTCCTATATACAAACAACAGTCAAGCTGAAAATCAAATCAAAGACTAAATACCTTTCCCGATAGCTACAAGGAAAATAAAATACCTAGGAATATATTTACCCAAGAAGGTAAACAATCTCTAGAAAGAAATCTAAGAAACACTGAGGAAGGAAATTGCAGATGATATAAATAAATGGAAAAACATATATGGTCAGAGAGTGGCAGGATCAACATTGTTAAAATGTCCATGCTGCCCAAAGTAATTTATAGATTCAACTGTAATTCCCACCAAAATACCAAATCATTTTTCACAGATCTAGAAAAAAATAATTCTATGTTTTGTTTGTAACCTAAAAAAACCCAAATAGCCAAATCAACCTTAAGCAAAAGAACAAATCTGGAGGCATCATTTTACCAGAATTTAAGCTATACTACAAGACTACAGTAACCAAAACAGCTTGGTATTATCACAAAATAGAGCCAATAGACCAATGTATGTTTAAATAGACACACATATAAAATCATTCCCACACTGCCATCTGATGTTTGACAAAGCAGACAACAATATTCACTGGGGAAAATAATCTCTAGTGACGCTAGGAAAGTTGGATAACCACATGTAGAAAATTGAAACAGGATCCATACCTCTCATGAATCACTAAAATTAATTCAAGATGGGTAACAGACTTAAACCTAAGACACAAAACCACTAAAATCCTAGAAGAAAATGTTTCAAAAACTCTTCTAGATGTCAGTTTAGGCAAATAATTTATAAAAAAGACCCCAATGGCAATCACAGCAATAATGAAAACAAAGAAATCAGACTTGATTGAATTAAAATGCTTCTGCACAGTGAAGGGAGCAATCAACAAAGCAAATAAAAAACCTACAGAATGGGAGAAAATATTTGCATGCTATATGTCCAATAAAGTGTTAGTACACAAAATAAGAAGCTACAAAGAACTCAAGCAAAGCAGCAAGAAAAAATCAAACAATCCCATTAAAAAGACATGAACACAAGCTTTTCAAAAGAAGATAGAGCAATGGCCAATAAACATATGAAAAAAATGTTCATTGTCACTAATCATCAGGAAAATGCAAATCAAAACCACACTGAGATATCCCTAACCCCAGTGAGAAGGGCTTCTAGCAAAAAGTCCCCAAACAACAGATAGTGGCATGGATGTGGAGAGAAAAGAAACACTTATACAGTTGATGGGACAGAAAACCATTACAACCTCTACAGAAAATAGTATGGAGAGTTCTTAAAGACCTACCTTTTGATCCAGCAATCTCACTACTAGATATTTACACAAAGGAAAAAAAAGTCATTTTATCAAAAAAGACACATGCACTCGAAGGTATATTGCAGCACAATTCACAATCGCAAAAGTATGGAATCAACCCAAGTGCTCATCGATTCATGAGTAGATTAATAAAAGGTGGTATGTGTATGTATGGAGTTCTACTCAGCCATTAAAAAAATGAATTGATTCCTTCTGTATCAATGTGGATGGAACTGGAGACCCTTTTCCTTAGTGAAGTAGCACAAGAATAGAAAAACCACCACCACATGCACTCACTATTAAATTGGAACCAACTTAACAGCACTCATGTGCACAGGTAAAAGTAAAACTCAATGAAAATTGGGCAGGTGGGATGAAGGAGGAGTGGATGGGTGAAATTATACTTAGTGGGTATCATGCACACTGTCTGGGTAATGGGCACATTCGTAACTTTGTCTCAAGTAGTGCAAAGGTAATCCATGTAACCTAAATATTTGTATCCCCACAATATTATGAAATTTTAAAAAAGAAAGTGTGTGTTTATTCCTCTGCTTTTCCTATGATTATTATTATTTTTTTTTTTTTTAGAGATAGGGTCTCACTTTGTCACCCTGAGTGAGTGCTATGACATCACAGCTCACAGCAACCTGCAGCTCTTGGGCTTAGGTGATTCTCTTGCCTCAGCATCCTGAGTAGCTGGGACTACAGGCATCCGCCACAACACCAGGCTATTTTTTGTTGCAGTTTGGCTGGGGCCAGGTTTGAACCTGCCACCCTCGGTATACGGGGCTGGCGCCCTACTCACTGAGCCACAGGCACCTCCCTTCCTATATATTTTGAGCTCCCTGAGGGTGGAAGTTGTATATCATTATAGCTCTAGTACCCAAACAACTCCTAGTGTATGGTAAGTACTAACTGAATGTGTTTTGAATGATGGATTAGAATGTTGGCATTGTGAATGGGAGAGAAAGGATTGTTTCGAAAAGGCTGGGAAATGCTGTTTAAATGTTTTATTTTTTTTATTTTTTTTAGAAGAAAAGACATCTTGTGAGGCAACAGATGCTCACTGTGAGTGCCTAGCAAGTGGATAGTTGCATATACATGGGAGAAAGGTGCCTTGCATGCAATTAGGACACGAGTGACTAATAATTATGGGACTTCTCACAATAAGAAAGTGAACAAAAAGAGCCAATTAGATAGAAGAGGTTGAGCTCAATGCAGTTTAAGACAGTGTGAGGATCCAGAAGGACATCCAAAAAGAATGCTTAACAGATCCCTGGGAAGGCAAGACAGGGAGGAGGTTGAGGCTACAGACAGAGGTGATGGAGCCATGGCAGAGAGGGAGCTTGATGCATTAGGCTGAAGAAGTTTCTATCACACACTCCTTCACTTAAAAACACTTTCACACAGGGACTGGGCTCACTCTTGTAATCCCAGCACATTGGGAGGCCAAGATAGGAAAATTGCTTGAGGCCGGGAGTTTGAGACCAGCCTGGGCAACAGAACCACCTCTACAAAAAAATTTAACAACTAGCATGGTGGCACATGCCTGTAGTCCCAGGTACTCAGGACACTGAAGCAAGAGGCTCGCCTGAGTTTAGGTGTTTATGGCTAGGATACGCTATGATTGGGCTACTATATGCAGCCTGGGCTACAGAGAAAGACCTTAATAAACAAACAAACAAACTTTCAGGCAGAAAGAAAGATCCAAGAATGAGGCTAACAAGGTCAATGGAATACTGGTGACTCAGAAATGAAAAACCATACTGGGCTCGGTGCTTATAGCTCAGTGGCTAGGGCACAACTACATACAGTGGGGCTAGAGAGGGTTGGAACCTGGCCGAGGCTGGCCAAACAATGACAACTGCAACAACAACAACAACAAAAAAAAATAGCCAGGTGTTGGCAGGTTCTTGTAGTCCCAGCTACTTGGGAGGCTGAGGCAAGAGAATTGCTTAAGCCCAAGAGTTGGAGGTTGCTGTGAGTTGTGATGCCTCGGCACTCTACCGAGGGTGACATAATGAGACTCTGTCTCAAAAAAAGCAATAAAGGGTGGTGCCTGTAGCTTAGTGGGTAGGGCACTGGCCACATACACTGAGGCTGACAGGTTCTTACCTGGCCCATGCCAGTTAAAGCAATAATGACAACTGCAACAAGAAATAGCCTGGCAATGTGGCAGGCACCTGTAGTCCCAGCTACTTGGGAGGCTAAGGCAAGAGAATCACTTAGGCCTAGGAGTTTGAGATTGCTATAAGCTGTGACTCCACAGCACTCTACTGAGGGTGACATAGTGAGATTCTGTCTCAAAAAAAAAAAAAAAAGATAAAAGAAAACCATACTGATTTAAAATTACCAGGAAATGGTTTCCCCCATGATGCCTTGTGGAAATCAAAGGACAACTACTTTTCCTAAGGTTTGAAATGGAACTTTGTAGGCTTGAGGGTTCCTATCTAAATCTCCCTACGAGATGGAGAAAAGGAGCCTGGGAGGGCCTCTAATCAGATAGAGAATAGGAATTATGGCTGATGTCATAAGTAATGTCTGGGAGCACTCTGGAATGGAAACTGCATGCCATGCCTGGGGATACCCTATGAACTGGTGAGGAGCAGGATCCAGGAGTGAGAAGACAGGAGAGAAGCTGCCACCCTGGGCCACAGATGGAAGCTTCAAGATGAGGGTGGGAAGCAGGATTAAAAACAGATTCCATACTCCATCCTACCACCCTGCAGCCATGGTTCCTGGCAACCTGTGAAGAGCCCCCCCACGGGATGCAGAGGTAGCAGGCTTGGCCACCTTGTTCGTTTCACCTTGCCTTTGGACTCTCTTCGAAGCAGCCACATCAACATTTCTTGAGCCTTTCACACTCCTTTTGCACCTGCGCCCTGCTTTAGTCTGATAGGGAATTCCCCATGCTAAATGACTAAGAAAAATTTGAGTCTGGTTTATAGATGACTCTGCACCATCTGCTGGCACAAGTTCATAGCAGTGCTGTAGAGTCAGGGTAGCCCTGAGACAGTAGGGAAGTGAAGCCCCCTGCAGGCAGGACTTTGAGCAAGGCACTTAGCCTGATGCCCTGAGTAAAAGCAAGTGTGCTATCACCAGGTGTATTAACCACACTTTCTTATTTTCTGTATTCTTGATGCTCTATCCTCTGGGGCCTCCCTGACCAGGAAGAGACTGCCCTTCCCTGGGCTAGCCAGGTCCTGGAGATGGCAAAAGACTTACCCTAACATGTCTTTCTTTCTTTTTTTTTTTTTAAGACAGAGTCTCAAGCTGTCGCTCTGGGTAGAGTGTTCTGGTGTCATAGCTCACAGCATCCTCCAACTAGGACTTGAGCAATCCTCTTGCCTCAGTTTTTCTATTTTTAGTAGAGAGGGGGTCTCGCTTTTGCTCAGGCTGGTTCCAAACTCGTGAGCTCAAGCAATTCACCCGCCTCAGCCTCCATGAGTGCTAGAATTATAGGTGTGAGCCACCAACCCCGGCCCCTAACTTGCCTTTCTTATACAAATGGACCGATCCAGAGCCCACCTTAAACTACATGTTTTATGGAGCTTTCACAGGTTTATTCAATATTCCCAGTCATAACCACCCCAGGGCAAGTACCAGACAATCTGGTGGCTGCTGAAATTACTGAGAAAAGCCAACCCTAAACCTGTTTACCCTGCCTTACCTTTCTTACAGAAACCACAATAAAAGCTGCTGCCCATGTTTCCCCCACCCCTTCTCTGCCTTCTGACCAGCCAGGGGCATCGTTACGTGACCCTACATAACATGCCAATATTCCTGGTTCTAGGGAACATGCATAAAAACCTCTTCATGACAGTCATTTCCGTGTCTTTGTACCTTACTTTCCCTGAATAAAATAAATCCAGGTACATTTTAAAACACCAGCTGAGGTTTGGTCTAGATCAGTGGTTCACAACCTTCCTAATGCCACCACCCTTTAATACAGTTCCTATGGGTCACAACCCACAGCTTGAGAACCACTGGTCTAGATGATATTCTTAGAAGGAGCAAGGCAGGAGATGGGTGTTGAGGGGTTCTGGGAATGATGTGAATGGGCCCAGAGAATGGAGATGTTTGCGGCCCAATGTTCATGCTCCCCAACAGGTAGCAGAGGAGCTGCTCAGTAACCAAGAGGAGGAGAAAACCAACTAGGCCAGTAGGTGCCAGCCAGCCTCTTTCCTCAGGCTTGACAGTGCATGTTCAATGGGCCATGTTCCAAGTGGCCACGTGGAAGTGACACAGGTAGCCCACTGGCTCAGCAACATGGAATCCCTCTCACCAAGGCTTACAACCACCACTCGGAGTCCACATTGCCAACAGCAATGACCAAGCATCACCAGGATGACACCATATCTCAAGCATCAGCCAGCCTTTTAGAAGCAGATTCATTACACTTGGGCCCTTCCCTCATGGAGCAGGCAGCATAAGATCTTTTCTGGAATATTCTTTTTTTTTTTTTCTGCACATGAACTTTTTTTTTTTTTTTTGGCCATACTTCTAGCAGCCACACAGCAAGTTGTAGACTCAGGGGGCACCCTTTTCATTTTAAAGCAACCCTTGTGATACTGCTTCTCACCAAGAACCTTCCTTTACAGAAAATGAAATAAAAGACTGCTGCTTTGGGGAGTCACAGATCTTATTGTGCAGCCCATTTCCCTGTAGCAGCTGGCCTTACACAATGCTACACAGCCTTGGAGAATTCAGTCAGAGAAACAGGTGGGAATGAATCATCATTTCATAAGATTGGATGTAGTTTCTTCTCTGAACCAATGACTGAGATACGGTGCTACCTCTTAGCCAGAATCTAAAGGTTCAGGAACCAAGGAAATGAGAGTGGTGTTTCTTATGATTAAGCTTAATGCTTAATTACAATTCCATAGACCAGCACCACTGGAATCATCTGGCAGATGGTTAGAAATGCATAATCTCAGACCCCACTCCAGACCTCCTGGATCATAATCTGCATTTTAATAACCTACCCTGTTCATTCATATGCATGTTAAAGTTTGGGACTTACTGATGTAACCCACTCACAGCATTGTTGCTTCTTCTTCTTTTTTTTTTTTTTTTTTTTGAGACAGAGCCTCAAGCTATCCCCCTGGGTAGAGTGCCGTGCATTACAGCTCACAGCAACCTCCAACTCCTGGGCTCAAGCGAGTCTCCTGCCTCAGCCTCCCAAGTAGCTGGGACCACAGGCGCCCGCCACAACGCCCAGCTATTTTTTGGTTGCAGCCATCATTGTTGTTTGGTGGGCCCGGGCTGGTTTTGAACCCGCCACCTTAGGTGTATGTGGCTGGTGCCTTAGCCACTTGAGCCACAGGCGCAGAGCCAGCATTGTTGCTTCTTATCCCATAAAAATGCTGTTTCTCATACCTCTGTATTCATGATTTTAGTGCCTGAGAGATGGGTGCTTCCACTAGGGGATATAAAATGATCTCAATGAAGTAGAAGCAGAGACTATCCTGTCACCTGGCCATTTCAGAATTCTCATGCCAGGAGGAAGTAAATAATAAAGGGAGTTAGGGGCTTTGATGGGGTAAATGATCCTAATTATCAAGAGGAACCAGGGTTGTTCTTACACAACAAGGCAGGAAGGAGAGTGGAGAGAAATTAAAGACCCTAGGGGGGGACCTGGTACTGTCATGTTGAAAGGTTAATGCCAAAGTGTCATTACTACAGCTGGACAGAGGCAGGGCTGCCAAGATCTCAGATTCCTCAGGAATGAAGATTTGGGCCATATCACCGGATATGGAACCCTGCCAAAGCTCGAACTCAAGGCAAAGGGAGCATGAATTGGGTGGTAGAAGAGTAAAGTATCAGGAAAACCTGAGAAAGACTCTGGAATGGGTGTCCTGTGGAATGCTACGTGCCCAACGCATCCTTTTGAATTATTGATTCTGCAGATGTCTCCTTTCTCGATGTCTTTGAGCTACTTTACAGCTTTATAAGTTAAAGTGATGGCAATGTAAATGGCTTTGCCTGTCAAGTGCTATAGAGTGCAGTGGTATACAGATACAAATGAATTCTGTCTAGTGTAGTACAAATGACTGGCCTATCTTACCTGTCAAGAAATCAGTTTATATCAATTAACAAATTCATTTAATTATTTTTATTATCTACATATATCTGTTACTTGGAATCTCCTCTGAACTATTTTTCAACACTTTAATACTGGTTCCTTCATTAATTCATGAGTTAAGTAAAATCTTTGACATGTTAATTTTATAGTTGTACATAGTTACAATTTTACTCTTTTAAAAATATATCCTTTTTTTTTTTTTTGAGACTGAGTCTCACTTTGTCACCCTTGATAGAGTACTGTGGCATCATAGCTCACAGCAACCTCAAACTCTTGGGCTAAAGTGATCCTCTTGCTTCCACCTCCCAAATAGCTGGGACTATTAAAATAGCCACAATGCCTGGCTATTTTTAGAGACAGTGTCTCAAATCTTGCTCAGGCTGGTCTTGAACTCCTGAGCACAAGCAATCTACCTACCTCAGCCTCCCAGAGTGCTAGGATTACAGGCATGAGCCACCACTCCCAGTCCCCTAAAAATGTATCTTTCTTTTTTTTTTAGACAGCGTCTTGCTCTATTACCTAGGCTAGAGGGCAATACATGATCATAGCTCACTGCAATGTCAAACTCCTGGGCTCAAGCAATCCTTCTGCCTCAGCCTCCTAAGTAGCCGGAACTATAGGCACATGCTACTGTGCCTGGATAATTTTTCTTCCTTTATTATTATTATTTTAGAGACAGGGTCTCACTGTGTTGCCCCAGCTGGTCTCAAACTCCTGGCCTCAACAATCTTCCCACTTCAGCTTCTCGAAGTGCTGGGATTACAGGTATGAGTCAGCATACC
>NW_003852542.1:1943836-1947812 GCF_000181295.1 Otolemur garnettii | reverse complement strand
GACCAGTTGCATGAATATGGACTATAGCTTCTATCCATATGTTCTTTCTTTCTGTGTTATATATAGATTTAAATATTTTAACTAATTACATTTTAATTTATTCTCTCTCTTCACTAATATAGTATATAGGCTGTGTCAGTGATGGTTCATTTGACAATAACAAGACTCTGTCAAAAAAAAAGAAAGATACATTTTTAGGGGGCTGGTTTTTTGGAGTGTTTTGATTAAGGTTGGATCCTTCAGAACCAAAGGAAAGGACTTTATTCAGAGATACTGGGCCTGGAACTGACTCAGCAACTGAAGAAATGTGTATTTGATGAGTGAATTGTATAGAATTCCCTTTGGAAGGCTGTTTTCAAGGCCAAAATACATGTAAAGGAGTGCATGTGGATGTAGGTGTTGGGCAGCCAAAGGTGTAATGGCTATTTTCTTCCTTGACTGCCAGCATCCAAAGCCCTCTAAATAGGGAAGACTCTCCTTGCATGAGGGTCCTTGTGGGAGGCAAGGACTCTGGGCTTCAAAAAAATCAGATGTCCCTACCCAGGACTTTGCACCTTCAGGGAATGTTCCGAAGGCACAGACACAGGCAGGCAGTGCCCATGATGTGACTGCAGAAGCCCTTCCTATGGGGTGAGCTTGGCTGTTACCAGCACTCAGCTTTCTTGAATCCTCCCCAGATCCAGAATATCTTTCTCCCACTTTCTAGTTAATTCTACAAATTCCCATAAATTCCTTTCTAAGTTTTCATCCCAGTATCTTGACTAATGCAATAAGTTTGGAAAGACAGAGAATGCTCTAAGTGTCTTGAGCACTTGGGGCTCAAATTGGGGCTCTTGTTTAGAAGGTTGTTTTTATTTAGGAGGTCTGGGTAGAGCCTGAGATTCTGCATTTCTAATACGCTCCCAGGTGAAGTTGATAATGCTGGTGCTCACTTTAGATACTGGGACCTAGAGCATGTGCAGAGAAGCAGCTGGGAAGGGAAGGAACTGGGAAGACAAGCTGGGTGTTAAACGTCTGTAATGCAATTTAGACTCGATCTTCCAGCCACTAAAAGATCCAGGAGAGTGTTTGCTTCGGCAGCACGTATACTAAAAAAAAAAAAGACCCAAGAGAAGTGAAATTAATAGATTTTCACTTTCAAAAGGCTCCTGGATGTTATGTGTACAAGAGACTGGGAAATGAGGGGTAGGAGACAGAGGAACCAGTTAGGAGGTGTGGCAGGCAGAATAATAGTGGCTCCCCAAAGACATTTGTGTCCTAATCCTCATGTGGCAGATGGGAATTTGCAGTCATTAAGCTAAGGACCTCCAGATGGGAAGATGAGCCCAGATTATACAGGCAGGCCCAATGTAATCACATGAATCACGCGAATCCTTAAAAGCGAGAACGCTTCCCAGCTGGGCTAGAAGGAGGCATGATGTTGCTGGCTCTGGAGGAGGATGAAGAGGCACGAGCTTGGGAATGCAGGAATGGCTTTTAGGAACTGAACAAGGCAAGGACACTGATAGCCCTGCTCAAATTTGGCTTGGTGGGACCTGCTGTCGGAATTGTAAGATAAATACATTTGTGTTGTTTTAAGCCTCTGGCTTCATGGTAATTTGCTATAGTGACAATAAAAAACTACTCCAGAAGGCTATTGCAACATTCCAGGAAAAATAACGAGGACCTACTTTAAGAAAGTGGCAGCAGGGAAGGAAGAGGGACCTGAAGACTTTTCAGGGGATAAGGAAGAAGGAACACTGTCACCAACCAGGTGTGTGTGCGAAGTGGTAGGGAGAGTCAGGAGTCAGAGGAAACTTCGGGGTTTCTCTCTCTGACAAATGCATCTACTGGGTAAAAGGACTGCAAAGTGGAAACACAGGAGTGTGTGAGTGTGTGCAAAGAGAGGAGGCCTCCTCGTGCCACTCAGATTCTTTCTTCAGATTCCATTCCTTCCAACCTCAACTTTCGAGCTTTCCCTATTGGGAAGTGTGCTCTCAGCAGCCAGCACAAACAGCTGCTTTGCCCGGCAGTTATGGCTTTCACTCTAAATGAATGAATTGCCAGTCCAGTCGTAAACCAGGCTCTTGTGAGTTTAGTCAGGGCAAAACATCCACCAGGATTCCATGTCTCCTGGATGAGCAGACAGAATTGAGTTCCTGCCTCTGCAAAATGAAGGCTCCAACCTGTACTGCAGTGACCCCAATAAAGCCTCCTTCCCTGGCACAGCTTTCCATGCCAAGGTGGGGAGGAATCATCAGAGGGATGGCTGCAAGAGGCTGCCTCGTGCTTTGCCCTACACCAACCCAAGTGAGAACCAGGTTTTGTGTTTGCAGCTTTGCAGCTATTTACCATATTCATGCTGAGATTCCCTCACATATACCAGGACCTCATCTCCAAAGGAGAACTCGCCCCTGTCTGGATCCACTGCTTTGGAGTAGCAAGATACCAGCAGGGGCAAGTGGTTCTGGGACACTGCGAGAGCAGTGGGTGAGTTTGGGTTGCAGTTAATTCAGTTAATTTGAAGGTGGCTGGTTTCATCATAAAGGCTTCCTGGGAAATCTGAGGAAGAAAATAATTACTTTCCAAGCCCACTTTAAAATGGTTCTTTATTGCACCAAACTTGCCAAGTGACATCTACTGAGTAAAAGAGGGGTTGTTGTTACCCCACAAAAGATGGGGATAGGAGGGACACATCAGATGGGGGCAAGGAAGCTCTTAGAAGTTTAAACTACTTGCATTGCATCAATCAAGGTCAGAGCCAGAATCTAACCTCCGTCTCTTGATGACATAAACCACATCCTTTGCACTTTCACCTGGGTTTGTGTCCCATATGGGAAGGAGCATCTTTCCCTTACCACCCACACAAGTCCCTGTCCCTCAGGGTTGTCTAACAGTCTCTCTGCTTAAAGTCCTTCTGCCACTCAGCACATCCAAGGCTGGTGATTGGGCACCCAAGTCACCCAACAGTAATTAATACAATCCTCCCACCAGTACGTCCTCCTGTATCCCATCCTGTCTGCTCGTCCTCTGCCACACACTGCAGGAAACACATACAGAATAATACAGATACAGCCTCTGCCCTCAAAAAGCGTATATAGCATCAGGGCTTAAACGGTGAGATGGTAGAATGATAGAACTGGAATTGGGCCCAGGTCTGCTGAGCTCCAGGACTCATGCTCCTTCATTCAATGCCACACTATCTCCCAATCATGGTGCTTTATGGTCTACAGAGTGCTTTCCAGACAAGGAAACAGGTTGAGAGGGGTGAAGCCGCTCATGGCATGTGGCAGACCAGAGGGACTTCCCCATTTCCAGATGCCATCTCCTCTTGCTGTACCTCTTTCCTTTCTTCACTTTAACACATGAGGTCTAGACAGGGAATAAGACTCCTCAGATGCCTCACGAGCAGAAGAGAGATGAAGGGACTCATCTGCTCTGCTACCAGTACCCACAGCAAGGAGGACATCCACCTTCTCCCAGAACTTCACACCCAATGCCCCACCCTACCCCATCAACCTCTCCCTCAAATAAACAGTGTTACTTACATATTCCTTAATGTCCTTTGATTTCACAGCCTTGTAGGAATAATATGCAGGGTAAAGGGTGCCAAATACAAGCCTGCAGGGAAGAAAGAGAGAGACAAAGTGAAATGTGACCTTCATTCACCCTATTTAATGGAAAATATCTGTCTTCAATGCCAAGAACAATTCTCCAAGCTACCTAAAATGATGCTGTGATTTGTTGTTATGAGCGCCCTAAGGGTTTTCTGCTCATAGCAGGGGCATCCTAAGCACTTCTATCTTCTGTTGCAGCCCCCACCCACCTTCCTTCACTATGTGGTTTGGGATCACAAAAGCCAGAAATGGAGATGGGCAGCCAAGGACCCCTGAAGTTAAAGACCAACTTTCCTCTCTACCTGCAAATGCCTCTCCAATGCCCTATGAAACCCATACCCACTTTGGGCTTCCTTCTCCACTGAAAACCTTTTCCCTCA
>NW_003852542.1:1942625-1943093 GCF_000181295.1 Otolemur garnettii | reverse complement strand
TAAGCTGACTGAGTGCAGGAGGTACGCTGGCCCCAAAGGAGATGGCATCTCCTGTGACAGCCCCACAGAGTTTCCAGGGTTCCTGCAAGGACCCTGTCCAGTTACAAGATACCTCCCTGAGGAAGCCCAAAGCCACAGCTCAGTAGGTAGTTAAGAGGTCATGCAGAGA
Source organism: Otolemur garnettii (assembly GCF_000181295.1). Taxonomy (NCBI): domain Eukaryota; kingdom Metazoa; phylum Chordata; class Mammalia; order Primates; family Galagidae; genus Otolemur; species Otolemur garnettii. The sequence continues at coordinate 1,942,924 of NW_003852542.1, read as the reverse complement.
ATGCCCAGTCCAGATGCAATTTACCAAGCAGGGGTCAGCTTTACCATAAGCATTGTTGCCGGGGATCACCTGACATTCCACGTTCATGGAGTTTCCAGGGAAAAACCAAAGTTGGCTGAACTGAGCCAGTTTCTGACCCTGAAGGAGAGGGGCTGTGTTAACTCTTGGCTCACACGGTCCCTGAGCTAAGTGCTTTACAGGCATTGTCCCACGTAGACTGCCTTGTTGAAGTTGTTGAAGGAACCCCTTTTACAGACAGGACACCAATGCATGGCTGGTCACCTGCTTGTCTAAGGTCC
>NW_003852542.1:1937510-1942406 GCF_000181295.1 Otolemur garnettii | reverse complement strand
TGTGGCTGAGGAAGCTCACCTCCGGCTTGGTCACAGGCACCTTGGTGAGGAGAGCTCCCCAGGTCCTCCCCTGCATTCTGACTGCTCCTAAGCACTCTCACAGCTTCCCTGGGGAAAGCTTTCCTGAGCCTGTCACCCCCAGTAGATTAAGTTCCTCGCTTGCCCTGCCCTATGTTACCTCAACTCCTGCTCTTGTCCTTCTGTGCCCTGTCCGCCTTGTCCACTCCAATGGTTTGCTCTGTGTCTCTCTGTCCTGCGAGGTGGCATGTTCTACAACACCAGGGATGGCACCTGTCTCACTCATCAGTGCACCGCCTGTGCTCAGCACGGTAGGAAGAACTCGGTAAGTCCGTGTTCACTGCATGAAGTTTCAGATAGCAACAGAGCCAAATTCAGCACCCTCCAGGGGATACCGGTGACCTTGGGACTGATGTCTTGGCAGTGAGGTAGATGCCAGGTGGCACCAGGCTGAGTCAGCAAGCCTCTGGCATAGCACTCTAGACTCTAGGGAAACAAACACACTGCTCCTGGGGCACAGATGTCCTGGTTGTTACCCACCTACCCTTTACTTCCGGCCCCTGCACTGAGACAGTGTGTGAGTGACAGACAGACAGGCAGAAGACACAGTTCAACCCAGTGGCCAATTGATCAGCTCCTCTGTGAACCCCAAGGAGCTGGGGCATCAGGGCTCTTTCAGTGTGAACTGGTTGCCAGCATCCCCCCTGCCTGTGGCCCCCATTTGATAGCATAAGGTCTTACCACAGACCAATTTGCTTTTCAGTTTCTAGAAATTGAGTAACAATGTTTCACTGCCCTGGGGAAGGGAAAATGGGATTTAAATGGCCAATTCTTCTTAATCTATTTTGGAGAAAAGAAATAAGGAATGACACAGGCCCAAGCCAAAGGGGTTTAATACTTATGTCCCCTCAGGCCAACTGTCTCCCCACCCCAAGGCCGTTATCTGCCTTGCTCCCCACCCATCAGTCTAGGATCACAGAGCCATTAGTTGTCCCCCATAAACCATGCTGGCTCACAGTCGGAGACTTCCTGGCTGCTCTTTCTTCTGCGTGAATCCTACTCAGTGCTTCATCTTCCTCCAATCCCACAACTTTCTTATTTTTCCTGATAAAGCCTCCATTAAGACACATCTCAAAAATGCCACTTCGTTCCTCTTCCCTCAATTTTCTCGATACTGTTTGTGACAGCCTTATGTAGTAGTACTAATAATAAAACATTTAAAATAACATTAATATCAAGTGGTCCCTAATGCAAGGCCCTGTCCTACAAGCTGTACACACTCTCAATCCTCTCCCATGCACCTGGGACAAGAATTCTTACTACCCCATTTTACAGACTGGGTCACAGAGGCTTAGCAGCATTATTTACTTGCCCAAAGAGACACAACAGCCAGGGGCAGAGCTGGGACGTAGACCTGGGCAGTCTGACAACAGAGCCTACCACTGTGGCCGCCCCCTCCTCCTGGGCTGCCTGTGCTGGCTGAGCCTGTCTCAGAGCACACCTTCTTGGGCAATCAGGGGGCTTCAGAGTCCCTGGCACAGCCCCTGCCCAAGAGGGTGCTTGACAAATATCTACCAAGTGAACAAATGATCCAACAATCAAAACCTCGCTCCAGAGAACTTCACCCACTTACTGGATTCCCATCACTCTCTCTACAAAGTCAGGAGGAAAGTAGTAAAATAGGAGGGTCTAAAGCCCCTTCAGGGCTCAAGGTTGGCTCCAAGCAGAGAGAAGTTGGAGGGAAGGCCATCTTCTACAAGAGGTTCTCAACCTTTTTGGCACCAGGGACCAGTTCCATGGAAGACAATTTTACCATGGATTGTGAGAGGCATCAGGGGAAATCTGACAAGAGGCAGAGCTCGCTGGTGATGGGAGCAATGGGGAATGGCTGTAAATACAGATGAAGCTTCACGGGCTTACCACTGCTCACCTCCTGTTGTGCAGCCCAGTTCCTAACAGGCCACAGACTGGTACAGGTCCACAGCCCGGGAGTTGGGGACCATAACTCTAGAGAGGAGATTGAGCTCTGTGCTAGCACGTTTTTCTGGGGACTTAAGGGAGCTCATACCACACCCTACAGCCTCACAGCTCTGCACCCATCCTCCCTTCTCCCCACTGTCATTGTTACCCTGAAGCCCCCACCCCTGTTTACTGGCTCCATAGATCTGCCTGCTGCATTTGTCCAGCCTTCACCTTTCACTCCTTCTGCTCCGAGACAGAGGCTTTCCCGTTTGCAACCCTCCATCTCCCCTCTAGCCACAGCATCTAGAAGGGAATGTCAGTCTCATGTGAATGCTGAGCTCTAATGTAGTGGTTCCCAACTTGGGGTGATTAAGTTTCCCAGGGACACCTGAGTAACATCTCAGACCTTGGTTGTCGTAACTGAGAGGGTGCTACTGGCATCTAGTGACCGGTAGAGGCCGGGCATGCTGATAAACACAATGCACAGGACAGCCTCTGACAGCAAATATATGCCACTGTTGAGAAACTCTGGTCTAATGAGTTGTTTCCTGGTCCTCAGGCCAAGGACTCTTCACCAGACCATCAGGGATAAACTATTCCAAGAGTTTTTGTTTTTATTAATTAATTAATTTTTTAATTTTTTTGAGACAGAGTCTTACTTTGTCTACCCTGGTAGAGTGCCATGATGTCACAGCTCACAGCAACCTCAGACTCCTGGGCTCAAGGGATTCTCTTGCCTTAGCCTCCTGAGTAGCTAGGATAACAGGCGCCCACCACAATGCTCAAATATTTTTAGAAGCAGGATCTCACTCTAGCTCAGGTTGGTTTCAAACTCGTAAGCTCAGGCAATCCACCTGCCTCAGCCTCCCAGAGGGCTAGGATTATAGGTGTGAGCCACCACACCCAGCCCTACTCCAAGAGTCTTTAAAAAATGCCCAGCACTTTTTAAAAAACAGCAAATGCTCAGTAGGAGCATGTGGTCCAAAATGTTAAAGACCATACACCTAGTCCATTGACCAATGTCAAGGAAAATGGAGTTCTGAAGCTACTTACCAACTTTCTACAGCTCTGGCCAAGACAAGAGAGATAAGGCTTCCATGAATTAAGCATAAATGTTGCTGAGGATTGCTCACCATTCCCCAGAGCCTATAGAAAGTGAGCACTGGCCAGGAGCACAGCCACGAGATGTGACACTGAGGTTGCTGACTACAGCCACAACCACAGCTCATAGCAACCTCCAGCTTTTGGGCTTAGGTGATTCTTTTGCCTCAGCCTCTTGAGTAGCTAGGACTGACTACAGGTGCTCTCCACAGCACCTGGCTATTTGTTGTTGTTGTTGTAGTTTGGCCAGGGCCAGGTTCGAACCGGCCACCCTCGTTATATCGGGCTGGTGCCCTACTCACTGAGTCACAGGGACCACCCTTCCTATTATATCTTAAGCTCCCCGAGGGTGGAGGTTGTACATCTTTTTGTTCTTGATATAATATGAATAAATAATTTTTGTTTGTTTTTTTGAGACAGGGTCCTGCTCAGTTGCTCAAGCTAGAGTGCTCACTGCAGCCTCAAACTCCTGGGCTCAAGTGATCCTCCTGCCTCAGTCTTCCAGGTAGTGGGGACAACCGACATGTACCACCAAGCCCAGCTAAATTTCTATTTTTTTGTAGAAACAGGGTCTCACTATGCTGGTCTTGAACACCCGGTCTCAAGTGATCCTTCCACCTTGGCTCCCAAAGTGTTTAGGTTATAGGTGTGAGTCACGGTACCCTGACACAAATATATAATTTCTTTTTTTTTTAATTGAATGGTAACTATGTACATTAATGCACTTCTGGGGTACAGTGTGGTGTTTTCACACACAATCCGAAACACTTCCATCAAACTGGTTAACAAATATATAATTTCTAATTGCTCTTCTGTGAAAGTTTTTTTTTTTTTGAAAGTTTATGAATCAATTTTTATCCCCTCCCCCCTTTTTTTGAGATAGAGGCTCACTCTTTGGTTCCTGGATAGAGTGCCCTGGTGTCAAAGCTCACAGCAATCTCTAACCCCTGGGCTCTAGTGATCCTCCTTCTTCAGCCTTCTGAGTAGCTGGGACTACAGGCACTCACCACAATAGGTAGCTAATTTTTTTTTTTAGTAAAGACAGGGGTCTCCCTCTTGCTCAGGCTGGTCTCGAACTCCTGAGCTCAGACAATCCACCTGCCTTGGCCTCTGGGATTACAGGCATGAGCCACCACATCCTGCCAATTTTTGTTACTTTTTATGAGAACTAATCTCCAAGATTGATTTTGATTTCTACTCTAACAGAAGGCAGCTCCTTGGTTCTTGAGATTCTTTTGACATTTCAATAAATATGCTATAATTTTTAATTTGGAAAAAACTTTAAAATAGAGCAGATATATCTGCAGTCCCTATATATACTTTCTTTTTTTCAGATTAATATGAAAGTACAAAGGTTTAAGTTACATTGTTTTCATTTCCAAGGTAAAGTTCAAGTTGTACTTGAGTCCTTCAATCAGGGGGTGTGCTGAACACCCTCATGTTGTGCATATTAGGTGAGACCCCACCAATCACCCTTCAATCTCCCCCTTCCCTCTCCTGCTCTCCTCTCCCCCTCGATAGACTATACTTGTATTTTTTATTTCGTGTGGGCATATAGTTGTTTATATATTGGTTTCATAATAATATTGAGTATGTTGGGTACTTTTCTCCCTATTTTTGAGCTACTTATTAAGAAGAATGTGTTTTGGCTTAGTGCCTGTAGCTCAAGCAGCTAGGGCACTGGCCATATACACCAGAGCTGGTGGGTTTGAATCCAGCCTGGGCCTGCCAAACAACAACCAAAAACTAGCCAGATGTTGTGGCAGGTGCCTGTAGTCCCAGCTACTTGGGAGGCTGAAGCAAGATAATCACTTA
>NW_003852542.1:1930662-1936849 GCF_000181295.1 Otolemur garnettii | reverse complement strand
TTGATATTTGTCTTTCTAAAACATTTAAATCACTGTGAGATTCACAATGAATATATCACAATTAATCATTCTATTGATAAATTGATATTCTTCACAATTTTTCCCTGTTACACACAAGGATGAACATTATTATACACACCTCCTCGTGCACATTTGAGACCTTCTCTAGGGAATAACCTCGTATGGAACTGCTGGATCACAGTGTATAGAGTTTTCTACCAGACAATGAAAAACCACTTGCTAGAGAGGTTTGGTTACACAATTTATATTCCCTTCCTGCAAATGTAAGAGTTTCAACACTTGCTATTCTTGCAAAACTGGTAAGACTCAGAGTTTTAAATTTTTGCCAGTAAAATGAGCATGAAGTAATAACCCATATTTGCTTTAATTTGCATTTCCTCAATTACAAGTGAAGTTAAGCAACTTTCTATGCCTACTGGTCATTCAGGCCACTTAACTGGCCTATTTATATTCCTCCATTAGGTTATTTATCTTTTTCTTAGTGATTTTTGGGAAATCTTCGCAGGTATAAATCCTTTGTTGGACATATACATTGCAAATATCTTTCTCTAATATAAACTCTTTTAACTTGGTCTACAGTGCCTTTTTTTTGCAAAGAAGTTTTAAATTATATATAGACAAATATCTTGATATCCTACAGCTTTTAAAAATGATCTTGTTGAGGAAATTCTGGTCACATATTTTCTTACAAAAGTTTTTAACTTTTTCTTTTTCACTACTAAGTTTCAGTTCATCTGGAATCGATCTTTATGTAAGATGTGAGTGAGGGATTCAATTTTATTCTATTTTGTACGGATCCCAATTGTCCAGTAACATTTACCGCATCTTTCCCCACTGATCTGCAGTACTCCCTGTCACATATAAAGTTTCCAACACGTGTAGACATTACTTTCAGCTCTCCTCTATTCCACTGACCTACTGCCTAACCGAGCACCTACAGTGTATTGATAATAACCATAATATTAATACCCATAGCTTTATAATAAACCCTGATATTCTTAAAATTTGTCTTGGCTGTTTTTAAAATATAGAGTCCATGATAGCTTGTCAAGTTCCACAAAAAGCCGTATTTGAATTTTAATTGGAATTTCACTGAATTCATAAAATTTACTTGAGTAGAAGCAACATCTTTATATCGGGTTTTCTCTGCACGAACACAATCTCATTTCTCCACATCTTCTTTAATGTCTTTTCATGATAACGTTGTAAATTCTCCAAAAAGATCTTACATGTGTTTTGTTTTATTTATTCCTTATCCAGGCTTGTTTCCTTTTTTTTTTCTGATGGTGATATTTGTGAATTTTTTGTAAATCTAATTTGTAAATTACATTTTCTATTGGTTGTTAATAGCATAAAGGAATACTTCTTACTTTCCATGCTGATCTCAGAACTACTGACCTTCCTGCACCCAAAAGCATTTGGAATCGCTAATCCATTACACACAGGGGTGTCCAACCTGAGGCCTGAGAACTGCATATAGGTCATGGGAACACTGTTTTGTTTACCTGTGATGCTAGATGTCACAAAAATTATGCATGGACTTTTTCTGCTCATCAGATTTCGTTAGTGTTTTTGTATTTAATGTGTGGTCCAAGACAACTCTTCTTCTTCCAACACATGGCACAGAAGAAAAAAATTAAACACCCCTGTAGGAGCAGCAAACTCAAAAGGTAATGTGCAATAGGATTCCATTTATACACTGTTCTGAGAAAGGGGAATTTATAGAGACAAAAATCAGGTCAGTAGTTGTCAGTGCTAGAGGCGGTGGGAGGTGTTGACTACAGAGGATTGTGAAGGGCTTTGAGGAATTCTGCATCTTGGCTGTGGTGCAGATTATGCACCACATCCAAGCTGTTTTTGTTTGTCAAAACTCAAAATTAAAACTCATATGACAAGGAGTTGAATTTTATCAATTTCACCTCAATAAACTTGACAGTTAAACAAAAGCATTGGGAAGAATTCACACTCAAAAGCAAACTGTGTTGTGTGTCTCCGAAAATTGATAAGTTGACCTGAGCATCATACTCCAAGCTCTGAGACAAGCAGTGCCTTCCTGACGATGTCAGATGGTCCGTGTGTGACAAAACAAGGATTCACAAAACCATAATGCATCCCCAAGGCCCAGTGACAATGCTAGGCCTGAAAGGACTGGGTTCTAAGTCCTTAGAGTCCAGAGTTCCTTAGGAACTCTGACCTTTATCCTGCTGCTCCAGGGAACATTCTCACTCACAATGGTTTTCCAGAAGCTTAAGAGCTGTGCAGAATCACTCAGTCTGGGAACATAGCTCAGGCTCTCTTGGCACAGCAAACCCCCTGGGATTTGGCTGCTAAGGGCCCTAACTCTGAGGCTTCTACTTACCCACTGTAATTTTCTCATAGGCTACAGGGGAAAAAAATGGGAAAACAGCCGGAACTGTTTGTCCTGCTGGGCATTTTGACTCCCTAGAGACTATCCTGTTATGATTTATAAGCTACTATTCATTCAATGAGTGCTCACTATGCACCTGGGATGGTATAATCTATAAACATTATCACTTTTAACCTTCATATGATACCAGCATTATCATTTTCCTCACAATAATGAAAAAACTGAGTTTAGTGAAATGAAATGGAGTTTCACAATTAGTAAGAGGAGGAGGTCAGACTAGAACCCAGGTCTCTCTGACTTCCACACCTATCTCCTCGCTGCCATGATACACTGCCTTCCAGACTGTGTAGTTCATGGCTTAGAGCCCGCAGGTGGTCCCTGAATGAATGAAAAAGTGAATGAGGATTAGCAGAGAGGGAGGGAGAATGTTGTCGGTTTCCTTGCCAAACAGAATTCCACTCTGGCCCTGCACTAAGGGTTCCCAGAGCACAGACTGCTCACAGAAATGAGGTTCTCTCTCTGTGTGAGCTGGTCTTGGCAGAACAATGAGGGAACATATCCTTCTCCCTCATCCTGGTGTGTGATTCTGTGGGTCTCTGTCTGGAGGGTCTTTCTTTTCCCAGTTTGTTTCAGATCCCTTTCCTCTCTGTAGATCCCGGGCAGTGAACACACACACCATGATTCTTCCTGAGGTAACCCCCTCACAAACATCTCATTTGCTTATCTGCTCATCTGATTTGCACTGCACCCCCTCTGAGATAACAGGGGTTACTTTTCCAGTTTACAAACGAAAAAACTGAATCTCACTCAGAGTGGTTCAGGGATCTGCCAAAGCCTCTCTCTAGCCAGGCCTCTTGTCTCCAAGTCCACAACCGTTCTCCAGTCCATACTGCCTCCCTTAGCATGGAGAGGGGATTTTACTGATTATTTAAAGCTGTATGTAATATGTGCTGCAAAACCCCCAATTTAAATGCTCCCAAACCCAACTTAGGAAAGCACAAAACAGAAAGTCTGATGCAAGCAGGAACAAACTTTCTATAAATTTTAATTCATGCTGTTATACTCTACAATCCAACCCACTCAAATCCTGCTCAAATGTCAGTTTGAATCTTTTTTTGTTTTTATTTTTGAGTCTTAATTGTAGAGATTTCTATTCTTAAGAAACCCAGCTTTATTGTGTGTGGTGGGAAGAGGCTGGGCATTGACGCCAGAGCTGAGTCTGAATATAGCTCTATCACTGACTAGCCGTGGGATGAGGCATGTTTCTTAATTACTCTGAACTGGTTTCCTTGTATATAGACCAAGAACACCTACGTTCAACAGCCACTATACAGATTATACAACAGGACTATAGGTAAAGATTTAATATCCCTGGGATCTACTAGAGGAATGATAAGTATTAGTTCCCTTCCTTTCCTTTCTATAGAAATAGTAACTTGAAATACTCATTCTTTTAATGCCCAAATAGTTTTTATTCCATCATTAAATATGTGCTGAGCCCCTACTGTGTGCCCTGGGTCATCTGGTAAAGATGGCAGCCAGCAAACAGACGATGCCACAAATAACTGATTACAGTAATAACAATGATTGCCGTGATTCCTGTTAAGTCTATTTTGACGAGAGAAGATTCCTTTACAATGAGTGCCCTGTGGTCACTCATCTCCCAGCTTAGCTCCCTCTTTGGATCTGAGATCCAGAGACCTGACCCCCAGCCACAGGATCCTCTGCTAAAGGGTTATGATTTTCTCCTCCTGGGGGGCTTCCTCTAAAGCCTCCTACATGGTATATAGAGGGTGCCAATAAAAGTATACACATTTTAAGGAAGGCAAAAATTGTATTAAAATTGTAATACTCAATATGTATCAATAACAAAACATGAATACAAGTCACATTGAGCATTTCTTGTAATTGCAGAAGCCAAACTTGACTTGGGTATTGCAAATTTAATTAGCTTTTTCCTTTCTTAAAATGTGTATTATGCATTTTTTGGAATCCTCTGTATATTTGGGCAGAGGGAAGGACTGATAGTCCTTCCGGTAAGTATCATGGAAGAGGGGGTGGGGATGAGTATGAGGGGCTTTTTGAGCTGGGCATGTGGGAGTGGGTCAGCAGTATCTGTGGGTTTCATGGGAACTTGTCTACTCAGCTAGTGCCGCTCCTGGCTTCCACACAGAGGTGGAGGTGTCAACCTCTTCCAGAGCCCACCAGCTTTGAGGTCTGCACAGTGCTCATGTACCAATGTGGGAGAGGGTGTCAAGGCTCTATGGAAGATTATGGAACAGGATAAATCTTTGCTGATGTCCATCAGGCACTGTTCCAGGCGCTGAGCCTCACAGCAGTCAGGTGAAGTGTCTATTATTATAATCTCCCTCTTATATAGAAGGGACCTGGGACTTAAGGAGGTTAAATTCATTCATTCATCTAACGGACATTTATTTAGTTGCTACTTTGTGTCAGATTCTGAGTCTAATGCTAGGTCAAAGAGCTACTAAGTAGATAAGCCAGATTCAAACAAATAGTCTACCTGGCTCCAAACTCCTTGCTCTTTCCAACTCAACTTGATACCCTGGGAAGGTTTCATCCTTAAAGGCTTCATCCTCAGGGCAATCACATCATGGCTGGGGTGCCAGGTGTATCAGAACAAGACAGGTGCCAGGGCAAAGCTGTGTGTGTTAACTGTGGAAGGAAAGGCATATGATGATGGGCCCAACTGCCTTCACCATGAAACTTTGAGGGTGGAGATTGGGTCTTCCGTGCCTTAGTTTCTCCAGTTCTAGGCACAGAGTGGGTGAGGCATACAACAACACAGATAAAATCCAAAGGCATGGGGTTAAGTGAAAGAAGCCAGATTCAAAAGACTACATACTGCTTGACTTTACGTACATGACATTCTGAAAAAGGAAAAACTATAGAGATCTAAAACACCTGAGTTGTTAAAGACTGGTGGGGGTGTGGGGAAAAGATGGCAATGTGGACTACAAAGGGGAATAGAGGAATTTTTGGAGATACTGAATCTATTCTATATTTACACTGTGGTAGTGATTACATGTACAGAACTATCCAATAAAAAGGGTGAATTTCACTACATACAAATTATATCCTAAGTTTTTAAATAGGAAAAAAAAAACATTAGAGATCAAAATCAAAGAGTGAATATACGCATAAGTAGACTGACAGGGAAGCTAATGAAGCCAAAGCTTCTGGGCTATTCAGCGGCCTGAGCCCTGGAAGGAAACCTAGCAATGCAGTCATCAAATTTTTGATGACTTTTTCTCAATAGCCGCCCCCCCAACACCTTCGCACCAAATTGTAAAAGCATCAAGCCTCATGAAACCTAGATTGACCCTAAACACAAGTAAAAGAAGAGAGGAGGAAAGGAAGAATGGAGGGTTCCCAAGGAGTTGGACTCAAGTGTGACCCTAGAGAAATAAAGGCAAGACCTGATCCTGGCAGACAGAGGTAGAGGAGACACCCACAGAGAGGAGCTGGCATGGGAAACCAAGGGAATGTTTTCCAAGATTTCCAGGGACTGCACGAGCACCAGGAATTTAATGGTTCTACATAATATATTCACCACCTTGGACACGTGTCATGGGATGATCTCCTCAACCACACCAAGCCATTCTAGGCAGACAGGGATTCTAGATGCTGGTAAACAGGCATTTGTCATTCTTCTGGCTCCCAGCACAACGATGACACCACCGCCACCTTGTGCAGGGAAGTTTTCACCTTATCTAAAGCTGAAAATGGTTAATGATAACTCTTCCAGTCTCCCTTGCAGCAGGGATGTGAGCCTGC
>NW_003852542.1:1918108-1930433 GCF_000181295.1 Otolemur garnettii | reverse complement strand
TGCATCCCTCCTGTTTGAACAAAGACTGCCAAGTGAGGCTGTCTTATGTGCTGAGTTACTGATTTTCTCATCTGTTAAATCAGCCAGAATGGAGCTGAGCTTTAAAAATGGTTCTGTTTCAAAAAGATATTTGCATACCCATGTTCATAGCAGCATTATTCATTATAACCAAGAGACAAAAGCAACCCAAGTGTCCATCAAGAGATGGATTAAAATGTGATACATGAACATATATATATTTATGCATATTATTCAGCCTTAAAAAGGAAGAAAATTCTGATGCTACAACATGGATGAACCATGAGGACATTATGCTAAGTGACATAAGCCAGTTGCAAAAAGACAAATACCTTATTGATTCCATTTGTGCAAGATTACTCTGGATAAGTCTATTACTTATGCAGATAAATTAAAAGCAGAAAAAAAGAAAGTTAGAATGCTGACTGCCAGGTTCTTAGGAGAGAGGGAAACTGGGAGTTGATTAATGGGTATAGAGTTTTAAGTTTTAGTTTCAGAAGATAAAAAACTTCTGGAGATTGGCTGTACAACAATGTGCATATACACGACTGGATATACACAGCTCCCCTTGGCCATCTGGTGACCTTAGTGATATTGAGCAATGAGGTATGTAGCACTTTTTCGAGGATGATTTCATGAACTTAACTGTCTGACCATGTGTGTGTGAGCATACACGTGTGCATGTGTGTGTGTTGATTTATTTCAGAAATACCAGAAAGGCTCAGGAACATAAACAATGTCATCTAAACCCAAAGGGGAATGTGGGGTCAGGGAAAAGCAAACTCTGTCTAGAACTGAGGCTATGTCTTACCTGTTCATAAAGAATAAAGATTGCCTGAAACAGTGATGTCTGGCTTAAGCTCAGAATGACATCCTGATTAGAACATAAAATGCCACTTTGAAAAAAGAAAAACAAGCTGGAGACTAGGCACAGTGGCTCACGCCTATAATTCCAACAGTCTGGAAGGCCAAGACAGGCTGATCACTTGAGACCAGCCTGAGCAAGAAAGAGATCCTGTCTCTACTAAAAATAGAAAAATTAGCTGGGTGTAGTAGTTAACACCTGTAGTCCCAGCTACTCAGAAGGCTGAGGCAGGAGAATCACTTAAACTCAGGAGTCTGAGGTTGTTGTAAGCTATGATGATTCCATGGCACTCTACCTGTTGACAAACTGAGGCTCTGTTACCCCCACCCCCAAAAGCAAGCTAGGAAACAGCCAAGTTTCCATCAGTAATCAAAATTTAAATTCTCAGAGAAGAATTTCCAGCATGTGTGTCAATTATGATAGAGTTAGGACATTTAGGGAACAAACACAGCTCATGGTGCAGAAAAACGTCTCTGGCTGGAAGTTCTGGAACTTGCTCCTGAGCTGGCCAACCTGAGGAAGAGGGAAGTGAGACCAGTGGGCCAGGAACACACCATAGGCAACTCTCGTAGACCTGCCCTGCAGATGGTGGATGAAAGGCCACTGTTGGCTGTACAACTCCAATGGCCCAGCCACCATGCACAATAGAGGCCCTGCACAAGGAAGATAATGCTCCAGTTGGGAAAATAATGTTTTATTTTTGATGCTTTAAAGAATAATCCTTGGTAATGTTCTAAAAAGTATGTTACAATGCTGCACAACAGTTAAAATATCGCAAACAGCTTGCTTTGTTTAGAAAACAAGAGTTATTCCCTCTTGATTACCTAGAATGAGAATTCCTCTTTAACAACTGTGCCATTTGCTTTAGCAGATCTGAAGGGGTGGATAAAACTAGGTCACTAAGCATGAGAAAAATTCCAAGAGAGACTAACAGAAAGAGCTGGCTTTGAGGATGGAGATATAAGAAATTGTATTTGCGGGAGGCACCTGTGGCTCAAAGGAGTAGGGCGCCGGCCCCATATGCCAGAGGTGGTGGGTTCAAACCCAGCCCTGGCTAAAAACTGCAAAAAAATAGAAAGAAAGAAATTGTGTTTGCTTCAAAATGAAAAGAAGATGCATTCTTCCCATTTGTAAGCCTCAAAAGGCCATGTTCAAGGGTGGCCATAAGGGGCAGTCTAAGTGAGAAAGAAATATCCCATTATCCAGGGAACCAACACCAAGAAGGAAAGCTTCACATTTTAAAAAAAGAACATAACATCACATAGTAACCAAGGCCACTTACTGAGTGCTCACCCTGTGCTGTACACAGCTTTCAGCAGTGCGTGTGCATTTTCATGTACAAAAACTCTATGGAGCAGGCATGATTATAACATCCATTTTGCAGACTGGAAATGTGATCAGCGAAGTTAAATAATCTGGGTAAGGTCACACAGTGAGTCCTGGCAAGGCTGGAACTAGAATGTGAGATTTCAGAGTTTGAGTATCAATCCAAGGATGTCACAACTGTTTTGATTAGGAAAAATCACTAAAATATTTGATCCCATGTCATTTGTATTACTACGACTCCTTAGCTTTGCTGAGGAAATCTTTTTAAGTTATCATAAGGATTGTTTTATTTAAAATGAGATAATTTAATACATAATCCCACTTAACAAAGCTCATGAGAATTAGAACACAAGTTGTTGGCCTGAACGGTGGTAGCACATGGTATGTAGTCCCAGGACGGCTGGGACTCGGGAGACTAAAGTAGGATGATCACTTGAGCCCAGAAGTTTGAGGCTGTAGTGAACCATGATCATGCAATTACATTCTAGCCTGGGCAAAAGAGACAGAAACCCCATTTTTAAAATAATAATAATAGAACATGAATTAGGGCTGGGCGCCCATAGCTCAGCAGCCAGGGTGCCAGCCACATACACCAGAGCTGGTGGGTTTGAATCCAGCCTGTGTCTGCCAAACAACAATGACAACAACAACCAAAAAGTAGCCAGGGGTTGTGGAGGGCGCCTAGTCCCAGCTACTTGGGAGGCTGAGGCAAGAGAATCACTTAAGCCCAAGAGCTTGAGGTTGTTGTGAGCTGTGGCGCCAAAGCACTCTACCCAGGGCAACATAGTGAGACTCTGGCTCAAAAATAAAAAAATAAATAACATAAATTAGGTTCTACTGCAAGTAAACAAAACAGTGAGGGAGTGCTCTGTGCTCTGACCCACCTCTCTCCCCCAGGATCTCTCAAGGGAGCACCTGCCACATACCTGGCAGATGTGCAGACCCAGTGCCCTTTGTTGAGGGCCTACGCCGCATGGGCACTGTGCTACAGACTACCCACTTGGTCCCTTTCCATTGTCACAGCGTCTGGAGGACTTCCCTGTCCACAGAGCTGGCTGGCACACCGAAATAAGGGGTGTGGCCTCTATTCAGCCTGGCTCTGAGGCCACTCAAGCCCCAAGCTACATGAGGAAGGCTTGATCTCAAAATCTTGAAGCTGGAGGACCTTGCTGCTAGTCTGTGCTGTGCTGCGTCCCAGACATGAGTCCTTGGGCAAGTGCCCTGGAGGCTCACTTGTTTTATCACCTCTATAAAATGGGATGTTGCCACAGATGCTGGGGGGAGGGTCAAGTGGAATAATTTACAAGAGAATATTTTGAAAATGGAAATGCTACACAGACCTGCAAAATTATTTTTCCTATGGGGGAGGCTCTGAGAGAACAACCATGCACTACAGTGTCCCCCAGCAGAATAGGTGACATGGGAGCCACCATGGGAGTTTTTTGACCAGTTCTGGGGAGTTAAAAGTTCCTTGGCCATCAGCAGCAGGTAGAGAAGGGCATGCTCCCTTCTTAGGGTTGATCAGTTGGCTTGTTTGGGGAGTACTGGAATTAGAGCCATGGGAGAGGTTTGGAGGCTGGCTACAGGTGCCTGGCCAATGCCCAGGATAACAGACTGGGTCCCCAGGAGTCCTGGCTCTAGGCTCAGCTCTGATCCCAACTGGCCAGGTGATCTTAGACCATTCCCACTGCCTCCCCAGACCTCACTCTCTTCATTCTTTCATTCAGAAAACATGCAGCCCAGTGGGTGTCCAGCACTTCACACCAGCAGTGAACCAATAAGGAGAGCACCAGGTTGAGTTGTGGGGTACCCACCCCACACCCAAATCTAGCATTCTTTACTCCCTGTAATTGTAGACTGACCCGGGCGCTGGCCTGGCCTCTGTGGACACTGCTGAACATGCACTGGCCCCTCTACACTCCAGTCTGCATCCTGAGATAGTGTGAGGATGTTAGCAAACACCCAACAACAGGGAGGCAAAGCTGCTCAAGGCCATCAGGACAGTCCCCACAGTCGCCCCTCACTGCGGTATATTCCTGTAAATTGCAGCAGGAAGTAGAGTAGTCAAAAGGGGATCACTTTTTGCTGTTTCCCTTTGTCACCAGCAGATGGGAATCCCGGGTCAGCAAGGAAGAGTGCTGACAGAGCTTTCCTTTGCATGCTAGAAAACAAAGAGTGGACAGACTGGGGAAGAAAACAGGAAAATAGGGGTGTGTTTTAACCTCTGCAGCTATGCACACAAGCAAGCAATGAGGTAAAGCTGGGTTGATGAGAATGGACCTCATTCTTGATGGAGCGATTCCGGTGCTAAAAAAACTTCCGTGGCTCCCTCCCAACCACAGAAAGATGTCCAAACTGCTTATCCTGGCATCAAGGGCCTCTGCCATCTAGCCACAGCTGCCCCACCAGCTTTATGGGCCTGCCCTCATTCCTGTGTCCACTCATGCGTTTCTGCCACTATGCTCACTCATCATTTTCTTGGCCTGGGTTGTTCTACCCTCATCTCTGTCTGCCAAAATCCTATGCATGTTTCTAAGACATTGGATTAGCATCCTTGGTACTACTGACATTTGAGTCCAGATAATTCCTTGTTATAAGGGGCTTTCCTGAACATTTTTAGGATGTGAACCATCTCTGGGCTCTACACAAAAGACGCCTCCACCCCAGGTATGACCACCAAAGAAATCTTCAGACACTGCCAAATGTTGCCTGTGGGCACTGCGGCCTCTGCTTGAGAATCACTGTTTTATACCCAGATCCATGGCTACTCTTTTTGTGAAACTTTCCTGAGCTCCTTAGATAGTTATATGTGTACCTTGTCCACACTTTATAATATTCTATGAGTAGTTAAGACAGCCTGAAGAGCAGGGACCATGTTTGCTTATCTTATACAAAGCCACAACACCATCCAGAGTAGACGATAAATATTGGCCTAGTGAAACTGAACTACTGGGTTTAACTTGCTTACTGTTAACATAAACGTAACTCAGGTATGCTTGTAGAAAAAAATTCAAACACACACACACACACAAACCCAAAATGACAAGCACCCACAATCCCACTACCCAGCAATAACAATAGTTAAAATACTGGTATACTGAATAATCCCTCCAATGTAAGTGTACCAAAATACCTGTGAACATCCCTCCAATCTTCCTTCTATACATGGGAAACCAGGGGCAATATCTGCAGCAGAAGCAGCAACTCAGGGCCAGCCTGATACAGCCAGTGGGACCTTATAAGCTATCTGGTTCACCCCAGCAGATGCTGTTCTAGACCGTGTGAACCTCTGCACATGTAGGAACTTGCTATCACCTCAAGAAGTCTGGTCTACCCTGGATCACCTGACGGAGTTCTTTGTTCTACTGACCTGAAATCTGTTACCTGGGAGCTTCTACTCCTTGGTCCAGTTCGAACTCTACTTCTTTGGCCAAACTGGTCTACTTTCTCTCTACACTTCCCACTGCCAGGACCAAGCCTCACTCCCTCTGAGAATGAGGCCTCTCATGACTGGGGTGGGCTACAGCAGCCAGGCTCTGCACAACTGTCCCAGCCCTGAACATTCAGACTCTGTCTCCCAGGAATTAGCATTGGAACTGAGAAACCTGAGTGAGTAGTCCCTGCTGGACAACTGAACTAAGGGGATATGAACTCAAGAGTGGGGACTGCCACTGTGCTTGGCTCTATACATCGGTATACGTGAAAAGTGGAAATCTGGAGAGAGTACATGTCAGAGAGAGTGCCAGACATACATACACACACGCGGGGGGCAAAGAAAATGTGGCCATGAGAGTAGAGAAGGAAGACCAGGGCCTAGGGCAGGGAGAGTAAGTGAGATCGGCAGGTTTTCCAATAGCCTTGCAGCCTGAGGCCTAGGGCTCCATGGAGTCTAGCTGCATCCTTACAAGGAATAATTCTTTTTGGCTAGTGCTAAGCCTAGTTGTTTTTATCTATCTTGGTTCATGCAACTAAAAACAGAAGAGATCTCAACTAAGATACAACCTTGAGATTTCTGACAATGGATGCTTAAAACCCTGGTTTCCTTAAACCTCCTCTCCAAACTGAACTCGTGTCCACTGGGGCTGACAGAGTCCTGGAAATCTGCAAGATCATGCATCTACGTACACAAAGCCCTTCGCACATTAGGTTACCACTGATGAACCCAAATTACACTGGCACCAAGAGCTGAGGATCCGATTCAGAAGCTGATGAAGGCAGAAATCCAATTAAGCAGCATCCAGGTATGAATAAGGTGACCACCAAAAACCTATGTTAGCATAAGAAGTCACATTGTCCCCAATTAATGCAAACACCCATGGTGCAGATCTGAGACCAGAGAAACCGGGAGCTGTCCAACATCTCCATCCCACTGTCTTTGAAGTTTTTCCTTAGAGACGGCTTGAAGCACTTCTCAGAGCACCAGCAGAAAACACAGCAGTTTTTTCCAGGGGCAGATAATCCTTACTTCCCTAGAAGCAGGTAAAAGAAACTGGCTTGTAATGTCTTCCTGCCAGAGTCAGGAGCAAAACAACTCCTTGGCTACTGAGCTTTGGAATCTGACATAAATCATCTCATGTCTACCACTTATTGCTGACTTCATGACTTTGATTAAGTTATGGTGCTTCCTTAAGATTCAATCTCTTCATCTATAAAATAAGTAACAACAATTCCTATTTTAAGGATTAAATGAAACAAGAGAGTTTTAAACAGGCCAACATGATTATACCAGAGATCTTATCCTGTACTTTGCCATGAATGTGCCCCCATGTATAATGCACACTCATGTTTTTGGCCCAAACTTTCAAGAAAATGCTCCTCAAGAAAGTGGCTAGCTCTCGGCCAGGAGAGACACATCTGGGGAGGGCTAATACTGCCCGGTAAATGTGCAGATTACAACGGCCCTCTTGCAGCAGCCTGCTTTGTGAAGGCTGCTCCTTCCTTCTCTCCCAGGAACCCTTCCCTTCCTGCCACATTTGGGGTAGCAGCAGAGATGACCATGAGTGTGGCCAGGGGAAGCAGCCAGGTGGGTCTCTGGGGCCTGCACAGGGTTCCTAGTTCTCTCCATCCAGCCAGGCTTCAGGCCTCAGCCCTTGTTTTGCACAATGGTGGCCTACCTCGCCAGCCCCATCGCTGTCACCACCCCTGATTGCAGTGCTCAGCAGAGGCTGCTCTGAATTCCGCCCCCATTGAATCTTGGATTCTCATGGATTGAATCCTTGTGCACCTGGTGGGCCCAGGTGGGCGGGTGGGAGGCCCCAGAAGGTGCACTGGGCTCCCCTCCTTCTAAGCCATACTACCCATGTATAATATTCATTCTTATTTTTCCCTCAAAAATTTGGGCAAAAAAGAATGCATTACTATAATCTTTACATTGATCTATTTTTCATTTTTATTTAGTCACTTTTTTAGAGATAAGGTCTCACTCTGTCATTGAGGCTAGAGTAAAGTGATGTGATCATAGCTCACTGCCGCTTCTAAGTCCCGGGCTCAAGCAAAGTGATCCTCCTGCCTTGACCTCCAAAAATGCTAGGATTGCAGGCATGAACCAGCATGCTTGGTCCATATTAAACACTTTATTTTTTAAATTTACTAAGAGACTATGGAATATCAATTTTAAAACATAATTCATAAGAGATCATCCTCACTATATACAATCAGTTGAAAAATAAAAACTTGATTAGGGCTCATTTTAATAGCCTCAATCCCACAAATATCCATGTCATTAGAAATAACCAAGAGTGGCTGAGGCTGGTGGATCGTCTGAGTTCAGCTGAGTTTGAGACTAGCGGAAGACCAGCATGAGGCGGAGTGAGCCAGAGCACGCGCCTGTAATCCCAGCTACTTGTGGGGCAAGAGGGCAAGAGAATTGCTAAAGGAAAAAAGAAAAAAAAATTTTAAAAAAAAGCAAGAGTATACTTAATACTTCAACAGATGTGCATGTCCAAAAGGCTGCAAGTTTGGTTCCCAGGCAGTTCCCATTCCCCATAGGCAGATGACCAACCTCTCAGAACCCACATTTGTTCCTGGGTTTAACTGAAGGCTGGTACAGATAAATGCCCAGTTGTGACCTCCCCCTACCCTGACAAGCAACAAATGTTTTATCGACACTCCCTTTTCCTTTAATTCCCGGCAGGCCTTATAAAGCCAGCATAGCTTCCTGAAGCTTGAGTTCCTCGTTAATGGACCTGCAGCTAATGGAGTGTTGCCTGGAGCCTATGCCCAAAGGTCAGCAAGCAGCTTCCTTCCCTCCTCTGTTCCAGAATATGAGGCTGTCTCTCTATGAGGCTCCCAGGTCCCAGAGTCCCGCCTGAAAAGGAGCACTGGGCTGATAGCACTGGCCCCTGCCACTGAGGGCCAATCTTCTAGCCCCTCGGGCTGCAGCAGGACAGGTTTTTCTCTAAGACCTGGCTCCTATCACAAGAAAAGCTGCCATTTCCTCCAAACTGAAACCACAGACAATTAGGCTATTGGTGCTTTTCTTTTTTTTTATTTCTATCTTTTTTTTAAGAATTCACAAACCCAACCATTTAAAACTGCAGATGGGAGCACAGACTGGCACAATCTTTCTGGAAGGCAAGTTGCCATTATTTCTCAAACCTTAACAATGTTGCTATCCTCTGACCCTGTAATTGTACTGCTGGGAATCTATCCAGAAGAAATCATCAGAAGCAAATGAAGATTAAGACATAAATATGTTCTAAGGCATTTTTATGTCCAAAACTGAAAATAATATAAACATCCAACAATGAACAGGGAACTGGCTATACAATATTAATAGGTCATGAAAATCTTATCTTAGAAATCTTGTGAACAATAGAAAATGTTAATATGTTAATGTTAAGTGGGAAAGCAAGATACACAATAACTTCAACTATATAATATTTCTGTATTCAAAAACCTTAAGGGCCTCTCCAAAATATGTCTCTGGGTAATGGAATTATGAGTTATTTTTCTTTTCTTCCTCATTGTTTCCTTTCTTTCCCCCATCTTGTTGACCACAGCAGCACTGGATCCTTCATCCACTGATGTCATGATACAAAAATGAGTGGGACAGTCCTGGACCGTACCAAGTTCAAGTCTATCTGAACAACCCAGACAGACCAGCATTCATAATAAACTCTCTATGGGCCAAGCCTGGGCTTCTAAATCTGCAACTTCTCTAGGCAAGGGATACTCCAGCAGATCTTGAAAGATGAGCAGGGGTTTGGTAGATACAGGAGGAAGGGGTGGGGGAGGCATTCCATGAAGAAAGAACAGCATGAGCAAACCCCAGAGCCATGAGACAGCGTCATGGGTTTGAGGCTACAAAAGGTTCAGTGCAGCTGAGTCAGGCAGAAAATAGGCTAAGGGGCACTGTCACTCCCCATAGCACACCTGCCAGCATCCACCCAAAGGAGAGGAGGAGGGCAAACTGAAGAGGAAGGTAGCTGAAAATATGAAGTGGAACATAGTAGGTATGCAGT
The DNA here is from genome assembly GCF_000181295.1 of Otolemur garnettii. Taxonomy (NCBI): domain Eukaryota; kingdom Metazoa; phylum Chordata; class Mammalia; order Primates; family Galagidae; genus Otolemur; species Otolemur garnettii. The sequence goes on along the minus strand of NW_003852542.1, from coordinate 1,920,761 downwards.
AAAATTATAAACGACTGAAAGGCTAAATGAATGAAGAGATGAACATGTGAATGAATAGGTCGGGTACAAAGAGGTTAGAGAAGCAATTTACAACCAAGACTGTGAGAACCATGAATCGAAGTTCCCTGCTAAGGAAGATGGGTGAAGATCCATTCACACATATGCTCTTATGGTCTCCCCGGATCCACAAGTATGCCAGAAAAAAAGGAACAGTTCTTGTAAAAACCATTAACAACCAAGCCCTAAATTTTACAGTAAAAAAAGATGACTGTACCCAAATTCGCCACTATATTAACCAGATGAAAAAGATGAGTCTACTCTGGCTAAGAGGAAGGAACACTGGGCCACTGCCAGGCTCAGGAGCCCAAACTCTTTTGTTTTACTTGCAATCATAGACTCTCAGGGTCCTAAAGGTCTTAAGGTCTGGTGGGACCTTACAGGTTATCTACCCACCTCCAGAAAGAACAAGGCAATGTTTCAATCCTCTCTGCACCAGCAAGCTCCTCCCCAACCACAGAGTTTCTAATAATCAGCGCACACAAACCCGCAGTAGGTCACTTTTACCCTCCTCTAGAAGGAGACATCTATGGGCAAAGTGTTTGTTTTTCCTTTTTAAGCTCATCATTGGTACCTAGAACAGGTACCTTATTAGAGGTTGAAAAGATCCTGTCCAATGAACTAAAGGTGTGGGAGAGAGAAACAGATGGACAGACAGACACAGAAGCTGTCTGGGGTTTTGCTCAGCGCTTGGTTTCAGTCCCTCAGGAGGCCCAAAGGGACCCTCCACACTCATGCTCCAGGGGCTGCCCCCGTATCCTTCCCATCAATGTTCTCTTTTGCTTAAGTTGGTGTGAATCAGGTTTTCACTACGTGCAAATGAAGGAATCTAAGACACACCCAAGATTTCCCCAGGCTCTTTGCCTTTCTTCCTACCCACTTTCACCCTCCGAGCACCTGCAGTGTCTCTTCTGAACCTGCGGGACAGACTCAGCACCCACATCAGCCCAGGTGCTCTCTTACCTGAACTCCAGGTCCCAACAGTTGACAGGGGTATCCAACCTTTTTTTTCTGTGCCACACATTAGAAGAAGAGTTGTCTTGGGACACATATTAAATACACAAACACCAATGAAAGCTAATTAGCAAACAGAACAAAACAGTCCATGCATACTTTTCATGATATCCACTGGATATCTCAGTGGATATCTACCATGGATAGAGAAGCAAAAAGTCTGATAATCCTAGCATTCTGGGAGGTCAAGGTGGGAGGATCAATTGAGTTCAGGGGTTTGAGACCAGCCTGAGCAAATGTGAGACCCCAGCTCTACTAAAAATAGAAGAATGAGCTGAGCCTTGGGGCTGGCAATTAGCTGCAGTCCCAGTTACTCAGGAGGCTGAAGCAGGAGAATCACTTGAACCCAGGAGTCTGGAGTTGCTGTGAGGTAGACTGACACCATGACACTCTAGCCTGGGTGATGGAGTGAGATTCTGTTTTTTTTTTTGTTGTTGTTGTTTATTTATTTGTTTCTTTTTAAAAGTCCTCACAAAATCAGTAGGCAGCCCACAGGCCATAGGTTAGACACTCCTGCATGTAGAGTATTTCCTCTGGATCACAAAGCCTCAATTTACACTAATTTCCCATTTCAAGGGCTCTCAATGTTGAGAGGCTTGAGAGTCAGCAGGAGGGCTTGTTACCGAGTATCTGATTCAGCAGGTCTGGGGCAGGGTCTGGGAGTTTGCATTTCTAACAGGTGCCCACTTTGAAGCCCCCCGGGCCCCGGCCATCCGTGGTACTGCCATCTGCCCCGGTTCTGGTTTGTCTCCTCTTTCTCCCCCTTGGCAACCCCACCAAGCGTTGGACTTTTTCTCTGCAGGCACGTTTCTACCCAGCCCTTTCTTATTCCTCTTACAATTCCAGCTCTCCTTATTTCATACCTGGAGAACTGTGAGAACCTTCTAACCAGTTTTCCTTTGCTTTGCTGTCCCCCTTTTGGCCCACCTTGCACCTTATTCCCAGATTGCTCAGCCTGAGGGACATTCTCTTCAGGCCACTCTCCTGTTGAGAACTTCTGGCTACTACAGAAAAGGCTGCTAAGAATATTAGAGTAAAGTCTTTGTGTGGACATATGTTTTCATTTCTCTTGGGTAATTCCACTTAAGAGTGGAATTGCTATGCCAGATAATAAGCATATATTTAACTCAATTTCAGAAACTGCCAAACTGTTTTGTAAAGTAGCTGTACCATTTTGCATTCGTTCTCTGCTCATAACCTTTGAATGAGTATTAAAAATTCTCCAGACTCCTGGGCTTGACTTTCCAGGATCTTACGATCTGGGCCATACCTGCCTGTCTAGCCAAATCCAACACACCACCAGAGTCTAACTCAGTCTTCATTACATTCACCCTCTGTCCTTGCTTCCCCTTAGCCCCCTTGAAGCCTAAATCAAGTCATTCCCCTTAAATGAGACCTTCCCCTGCCCAGCCTAAAAACACAAAGGCTTCTCTTTCCAAAATACAGAACAAAAAATAAACTTCTTTTGAGCTAAGACAGTATTCCATTTTCCCACCTTATGCTTGAAAAAGTGTGATCATAACAAAAGATTCCGAATTTACTTAAATTGTTACCTAGTCGTTACTTATCCATCCTGGGGAGC
>NW_003852542.1:1889894-1917993 GCF_000181295.1 Otolemur garnettii | reverse complement strand
GGGGGGGGCGGGGGGGGGGAAGACAACTGAAAGATTTTATGTAAAATTATCTACAAGGCTGCATTGGCAACATTTTTCCAGAATCTGAAGACAAACAGTTCCTGTAACACTATCAGATGAAAGAACAAGATGCATTCCCTGCCCCCCTTGAAGACTGTTATTTGACCTATAAATTGGTGTCTAGGAGTGGTTTTCCTCAATGCCTTCAAATAACACTAATAAAATACAGGTATTCTTATATATTACTTATTCAGAAGCTAGGGCAGAGAGATGTACAGTGATATTCTGACAGGCCTCACACACTGCTGGTCAGCAGGATAAATCAGCACTTTGTGTGAAAAGCAATTTGATGACATATACCAAAGCCTTTAAAAGAGCCAGACTTGTTTATTCATAATTCTGCTTTTTGGAGTCTAGCATAGGGAAAAGATTTAAAAACGTAAGAGAAGACTATACTATTACCCATAGTCACACACACACACAAAATTCAGAAACAACCTAAGTGTCCAACAAATAGAGGCATGGCTCCTACATTTCCTATATTTATTTATTGCCCATTCATGCCAACAAGGATTCATTATATACTTAAGTTTTACTCAACTTGTTAGCATGGATACAGCCATTTAAAATGATATTTACAGCTACTTGGGAGGCTACCGCAGAAGGACTGTTCAAGCCAGGAGTTTGACGCTGCAGTGAGCTATGATCACACCACTACACCCTAGCCTGTGCAACAGAGATCCTGTCTCAAAAATACATAAATAAATAAAACAAAAAACCCACCAAACAAGAATGGTATTTATAAAATGATTGGAACAGAATAAAACTGTTTCTACTATCATGTTGAGGGGAAAGTAGAACACAAAATTCTTAATATGTATAGTTCTAATTAGTTTTAGAAATTAAGTACACAAAAATAGAAAACTACTTTCTACTCCACAGAAAGATTCTCTATAACGTTAGTGACAGTTCTGGTGGGATGCTGGAAATAGTGATAACATTTCCTTTCTATTTTTACATTATTTTCCAATTAATAAGCTCATTTTAAAAATACATTAAAAACAAATATAGAAACCAAATAGGGGAAGGGTATCCGGCATTCCCTATCACACAGCTCAGAAAAAAAATCACCTGTCCTTGAGATATGAATGTGAGTCAGATTACAAGAACAAAAGGAAGACAAATGCAAAGAATGCAGGAAGGATGGGGAGACCTTGGTTGTCAGCCAGGGCACACGCTGCGGATCTCTTAGATGCAAGATCCAAAGGCAACAGTGCACGTGGAGACGGCTGTGTGACTCCGTTCGAGAGGATTATAGAGAAGAGGGGCAAAATCATTTGATGTTGGAAAGGCACTTTCAAGTATGACAGAACGCAGACCATGTTTTAAAAGGCTAGTGGTAGAGGAATAACAAACAGCATTTCTCCCTGTGGTTGCAGAACTGCCTTGGGTCTGCTTCCCTAAGGAGTTTGCTGTGATAGCTGGAGGGGCAGGAACAGCAGAGAACTGGTCTGAAGAGCCTGACTCTGGCTTGAGTGCTGTCACTCACTAGCGTACCTGGAGCACTCACTTAACCTCTTGCTCTGTTTTTGTCACTATAAAATGGGAGGGTCTTGGTAGAGGTTCTTTTGGTTGTAAGTAATAGAAATGAACTGAAGTTGGCACAGGCTGGCATAAGCAATAGAGAATTCGTGGGGAGGAGGACACGGAGTAAAACAGAGAGGTTAGTACGTGGACACCAGAGCAGCTGGCCTTATATGGGGATAGAACTAGGGACCAGGGGAGCTCTGGGAAGCCAGGCAGAGTTTTTGCCACCTACATGTTCTCTAAAAGTCTCTGTCACTCCTCCTTCTCTGCTGACCTGCTTTCCACATCATAATTGGTTTGATATAGTTGCTGCCTTGGCATCCATTTTTAGGCCTGACATGGGTTATTTGAGAACTAGTAGCACCCTGTCACCTTTGGCCTAGATAAAAATTCTCCTCCTTGTGGGGGGAATTACATTTCTCTCTCTCTCTCACCTCACCCCCACCCACTGGTCTGGCTTCCTGCCACTTTAACACTTTCCATCAGCATCCCTAAACTCTCTGGATCAGAAAGTAAAAATACCTTCTGTTCCATGCAATTTGGTTTCCTCATTGTGTCCCACTGGCCTGGCATATTGAACTTAATATTCCCCTGGTCAAGGCTACTGTGGCTTATAGAGACTCTCAAGAGAGACCTCAAGATCACACTAGAAAGAAATCACGACACACATGCTCTTCAGCCCACATGGCAGAACACAGCCCCACACCGCCTGCCTTGGAATGACTGCTGTACTGGTCAGTGCAGGCTGCCATTCCAAAACACTGCAGACTAGATGGCTTGAACAACAGAATTTGCTTCCTCACAGTAGAGAAGCTGGAAATGTGATGCCAGCATGGTCAAGTTCTGATGAGGGCTCTTTTCCTAGCTTGCAGATGGCCACCTTCTCACTGTGTCCTCACATGTTGGGAAGAAAGAGGGAGGTGAGGTCTCTTTCAAAAGAGGGAGGTGAGGTCTCTTTCTACAAGGACACTAATCCCATCATAAGGGCACTACCCTTGTAACCTCATCTAAACCTACGGCCCATCTCCAAGTATCATCACATGAAAGAGTTTCAAAATGCGATTTTGAAGGAACACAATTCAGTCCATAGCAATTGGCTACCTCTGAATGGCATGTCTGTATTTCCAGCAAGGAAAAATATAATTGGTCAGCTCAGAGGCATCTTCCTCTGATCCAATTAGCCACACCCAGGAGGAGAGGAAAGGCTGAGCTGTACAAATATGGCTACCAGGAGCTTGCCTTGATAGCCAGGCCTATCTGAACCCAAATGAAAAGCCACAGGCAAACAGATAAAGACGTATTCACTTTGTCAGTATTTCCCACAAAATTAAACACTCCTTGAAGATAACGGTCGTGTCTGTCTTATTCACCATCACCACCCAGTCCATCACAAATGGGCACACAGACCCTGTTGTAGATTTCTAGATAAATGAGGCTAGACTTGCTGAAAGCGGGACAGGGAATTTATGCGCCATATGATGACATTTCAGTCAGCAATACGTCATATATTCAATGGTATCCCCATAAAATTATAACACCATTATTTTTACTGTACCTTTGCTGTGTTTAGACATGTTTAGGTACGTAATACCACAGTGTTCTAATTACCTAAAGTATTCAGAATAGTACCATGACATACAAGTTTGTAGCCTAAGAGCAATAGGCTATACTGTATAACTCAGGTGTGCATCTAGGTTTGTGTAAATACACTTTATGATATTTGCACAATGACAAAATTGCCTAATAACACATTTCTCAGAACATACCCCCACCGTTAAGTGACACGTGACGGTATGCAGATATATGATCTTTTAGAAGCCAGATTATGCTTTCCACCCTAAAGATCAAGATTTTCCTTCAAGAGAATCTTTCTTCTTTCTAATCTTTTCCAAACAAAGAAAATAGTGATCTTCCAGCATTACTTTAAAACTCCCCCCCCTTTTCTCTTTCTCTGTGTGTGTGTCAAGTAAAAACAACATACAAAGTGTATAGAGGAGGAAAGGAAGCAAAAGACAGGCTTTCTGCTGACAAGAAACTGAGATACGCGCCCAAAAGGCAAGACACAAACACTGGTGAAGTTAAAATAAACCAACCAACAAATCTATTTGTTAAGGAATACAAAAACACACAAGATGTTTCAGGACAGCTGTGTAGGATATTGGCCAATACTGGTTCTAGCAGGCTAGCAGTATATGCTTTGAGACTGCAGAATAAAGAAATCCACCTTAGTCTAGAGTGGTCCAGAGAAGAAAAGGTAGGCATTAAACATGGGTAAAATATAGCTGGGGGGTGGAAGGGGAGATGGCACCAGGAGAAGGTGACAATGACTCAAGCCAACACATGGAGAGCAAGGATGGTCACAGGAACAGACGTTCACCTAGGACCACACTCTAGAGGGTCAGAACACTAATGCAAAATTCTATATTGGCTTATTCAAATAATTGTAGCACTAAAAAGGAAAGAGACAAGTACCTAGAGCCTGTGCCAGCTCTATATGGACAAATCACACTGGGTTGACTTTGTTCCTTCTTACAAAGGGACGCTAGCAGCGACCTAAGTGTTTTGGGGGGTAATAGACACTGTATTAGTTTCCTAGGACTGCCATGGCAACGTACCACAGACTTGGTGGCCTAAAACAATGGAATTTTATTCTCTCACAATTCTGTAGGCTAAAAATGTGAAATCAAGGTGTCAACAGGGCTACATTCCCTCTGAAGGCTCTTCCTTGCCTTTTCCTAGGTTCTCACGGTTGCTGGCAATCTTCGGAGTCCCTTGGCCTGTACAGGCATCACTCCAGTTTACCTCAAGTGTCACATGCTATTCTCCAGCACACCTCAGTCTGTGTCTAAATTTCCTTCTTCTTATGAGGATACCAGTCACTGGATTAGGGCTGACCTTCCAAATAAGGTCACATTCTGAGGTTCCAAGTAGATGTGCATTTGGGGAGGACACTATTCAACCCAGTATAGGCACAGAGTAACTCTCATCCTTATGTGCTGGCTTTAGAAGCTACTGTTCCACTACTGTGCACTGGAAGTGACTCGATGCACAGTTGTCACTAATGTCATCAAAGGAGGTTAATCCCTGCACTGGGACAACATGGGAATAGATGACTTCCAAAATTCCTTCTGATTTACACATGTGTCCTATCAATTATTCCTATTCTACTGATTGTCCAATTCAGCCCTCTCTTTTCATTCTCACTGCCAGGACTCTGGTTCAACCATTATTGCTTCAAACTTGGCACAGGTATACCACTTTCACATCAATTCCCCTGATAAAAAGCTGGCTCATGCTGGCCTAAAAGCAAAGTTCTGTATTTTGACCTCAAAGTCTACCTTTACCACCTGACTCCTGAGATGACACTAAATCTCAACTCAAGCCAGTCTGGTCCTTCAGCACCATTTGGAAGACCATTTACTTCAGTTCCATGCAGCCTCCCGGGACCAGCCAGTCCAGCTCACAGTAATTCTGCATCACCATGATCCTTCCCGCTTGCAAAAGCTTTGGACCCTTAACCTACCACTCCCCTGCACTGCTAATGATCTCCACTGTAGAGAGAGGGGCTGTAGCAGGCAGAGACAACACAAAAGCTGTAAAATCAGACAGGTCCAAATTCAATTCCTAGCTCTAATTTTTTTTAGACAGAGTCTCACTTTGTCACCCTCATAGCTCAGAGCAACCTCAAACTCTTGGGCTCAAATGATTCTCTTGCCTCAGCCTCTCAAATAGCTGAGACTACAGGCACCTGCTACAATGCCTGGCTTTTTTTTTTTTTTAAGAGATGGGGTCTCACTTTTGCTCAGGCTGGTCTTGAACCTGTGAGCTCAGACAATCCACCCACCTTGGCCTCCCAGAGTGCTAGGAATACAGGCATGAGCCACCACGCCCAGCCCTAACTGTAATGTTTAATGTTTAAGAGGTGGGGAAGAGATTCATTAACCTTTCTATACCTCAGACTATTCACCTGTAAAATGAAAATACTACTACCTACTCCATGGGGTTAAGTGAAAAAATATACTGCCAATGAAATATCTGACATAAAACATGAAGTTATAGCCTTTTGGCTCTCTGAGCAGTACCACAGCAACTGGCAAGAACAAGTGACATATGAAAGGTGGCAAAAAGGGAGCCAAGAAGAAAGTGATTGATCCATTTTCTAAGAAATACTGGTATTATGTGAAGATTCCTATGTTAAATACAGGAATTTTTTTTTTTTTTTGAGACGGAGCCTCAAGCTATCCCCCTGGGTAGAGTGCCATGGCATCACGCTCATAGCAACCTCCAACTCCTGGGCTCAAGCGAGTCTCCTGCCTCAGCCTCCCAAGTAGCTGGGACTACAGGCGCCCGCCACAACACCTGGCCATTTTTTGGTTGCAGCCATCATTGTTGTTTGGCGGGCCCGGGCTGGGGATTCGAACCCGCCACCTTAGGTGCATGTGGCTGGCGCCTTAGCCGCTTGAGCCACAGGCGCCGAGCCAAATACAGGAAATTTTTAAAAAATACTAGTCACCAGACTCAAGGAACCAAAATTGCATCCAGTGGCCTCAAGAGTTATTGATGTCAAGACTTCTGATAGTTATTTTCTTCATCTGTTCTGTGTTGGTTTTACTAAGAAGCACCATAATCAGATATGGAAGACCTCCTATGCTCAGCACAGTAGGTTCACCAAATCCAGAAGAAGATAATGGAAATCATACCCAGAGAAGTGCGACAAATGACTTGAAAGTAGTCAGTAAGTTGATTTCAGACAGCACTGGAAAAGACTTAGAAAAGCCTGGCCAATCAATGTATCCTCTCCATGATGTCTTCATTAGAAAAGAAAAAATGCTAAAGAAGCCTAAGTTTGAACTGGGAAAACCTGTGGAGCTTCATAGTGAAGGTGGTAGTTCCGGAAAAGCTACTGGGGAAGAGTGAGACAGGTGCCAAAGTTGAGTGAGCTGATGGATATGAACCACCAGTCCAAGAATCTGTTTAAAATTCACACTTTTGATAGTAATGAAGAGTCCTATTTGTGAAAAATAAAACATAAAGTTATAAAGTATAGGATGTAAAAATATGTATTAATAAAGTACCTGCTCTTATTATGGTAAATGTATCTACATTTTGCCGTTAGGCTCAGGGAACAAGGCATAGATCCTATGTCCCTCCAGCACCTAGCAGCACACTAGCCAATGACTACTCAGAATGACAGATGTCATTGCAGGTAGGAACCCCAGAGAGCATTTAGTTCATCATCGTCGTCTTCTTCTTTCTTTTTTTCTTAGTGTGGACAATTTTGAAAATTCTGGGAAACAAGTTGTTATCATAGAAAAGCAAAAGAACATCAGAGGTTTTTAAAAAACATCTTTATCCCTCTGCTGTGCTATTCAGCCATCCCGTCTTCCTCCTGTCCTTCACCTCTCCTGGCTTCTCTGGACTCTAGTTTTTTTGTTTTGTTTTGTTTTGTTTTGAGACAGAGTATTACTTTGTCACCTGGGCTAGAGTGCCATGGCCTCAATCTAGCTCACAGCCACCTCAAACTCCTGGGTCAAGTAATCTTCCCACCTTAGTCTCTCGAGTATCTGGGACTACAGGTGGGCACCATTATGCCTGGATAATTTTTTTATTTCTAGTAGAGATGGGGTCTCATTCTTGCCCAGGCTAGTCTCAAACTCCTGAACTCAAGCGGTCCTCCTGCTTCAATCTCCCCAAAATGCTAGGATTACAGGCATGAACCACTGCACCCAGACTGGATTCCGTTTCTTATGTGCAGCAGTATGCTATCTAGCAACCCCTCAACTCCTTCATTGTATAAATGAGAAGGCTTGGATCCAGACAGGCAAGTGACTCCCACAAGGTCACAGAGCTGTTAAGTGGCATAACCAACTGAATTGGGCTATGACCATCTTCCTAATATACTGCAACCAGATTGAGTATTGGTCACCTCATTGGCCAAACAGGGATACTAATGCCCACCTCCCCAGGTTGCCCTGGAAATACAGAATCAAGGGCCAGGCTAGTGATGGAAAAGACCAGGTGTGAGATGAGAAATGGTAACCATCAGCAGCCTGCAGAAACCAGGCCAGGCAGGACTGGGCAGCTGCCCTGTCGGAATCACCCTACAGTGCCAGATTTCCTGATTCTTCAAGTGATGCCAAAAATTTGGATTCTGATGCCACAACTCTTCATTTTAAATGTTGGTAAGTGATTCAGATCTAAGACACTACAAGTCAAATAAACATCTACAGGCAGATTTCAGCCCAAGAGTTGCCACATTTGAGACTCAAAGCTAACAATAGTTGTGAAAGCAGTTTGCAAACTGCCAAGTAGCACACTATGGTGAAGGAAACACTGGTTCTCAGAGATGAGAATGGTCTATCTACCCAGGAAGCTTCTGCAAATTCTCTGGGATCAGAGCTCCCATGGCTCCAGCCTCACAGCTTTTTGCCTGGTGTCCGATATGCTGCAACCACAGCTGACCTCATCCTGCTGCCAGCCCAATGGCCTTGTCAGCAGGGGAATCTGCCCATGTCCTGCAGGAAAACCACCTCCCCACTCAGAGCCTCATTAAGCTGGATGAGCTGCCTCCAGGGAAGCACTGAGCCTCAGTCACACCCTGGAGGCCACTGCAGGGCCGGGCTGGCCCAGGCTGACCTCAGACTTTGGATCCCAGCCTCTCCTGAGATGAGGCAGGCCCAGGTGAGGTAAATAGGCTGGACAGGCAGCCCAGCAACAGGTTTAAATTGTTACAAAGGAGATGGATAACAGCCTCTTCAACAGCTTCTTAAATTTATTCCCTGATGTTTAGGCAGGAAGAAGCCTCATTAACAACTCACCAGCCAGGCCTGCAAACCTCACCTCCTCTTTTGCCCAGTGTTATGTGGAGAGAGGCAATTCCTGGGGGTCCTGCCTCTTTCCCCCTTGGTGCCCTGTCCTCACAAGCTCCTTACCATAAACATCAAATATCCCCAAACATCAAAGGTCCCCTAAGGCTCTGGAGAGAGTCTGAGAGGTGTACCTAGCTCAGAGCAGCTGGCACTTTTCAAGATGTAGACAGTAGGATGGTGTGATTAGGGAAGTTGCCCTGCCAGTAGTATCAGCCCCACCAGCTCCAGGAGCTCTTGGGAGACACAGTCCCATACCCAAGGTCATACGGCTCACCAGTGTGGAGTTATAAACTGAATCTATATCCTGAGTTTTGTCCAGTTCTGGGCCAGGTGGTACTGCTGGTCCCAACATGATTGTCTGTAACCACTGCCAACACTGACTTGCTGGGTACCTGGAGCTGGCTCCCTTGCCTTACAATTTTGTCATCTGGGAAAGAGATAGTAATGTCTACCTTGTATGACTGCTGTATTAATGAGATTATGAAGCCCTACTTGAGAAATGCCAAGCTCCAGCTGTTTCCTTCAAGTGGTAATCCACACCCAGCCCAGGACTGCAGCTTACTAAAGACCAGATGACAGAGAGCACCTGCTGAACAAAAAGACAGCATGGCACAATAGCTGTCACTAGGAGGTACTCAGAAAGTATTTTATATTCTCATGGATACTAAAAATAGTATCCCACAGTTTTGGTGCAGCCCAATAAATATCCAGTGGTTTTAGTCTTGGTAATGGAACCTAGATGCTCTCTGGATCCACTCCCTAGCACTACATGGCCCCTGTTCTTGAAGAAGCTGACCATATCCCCAGATCCAGGGTGGGTCCTGGCTGGTTTATGTCAGCACATCCATGCCTCTGTCATAAGAATTGGCTCAGCAATGGGCATGTGACCAAAATCATTAGATGCTTCCTTGGGGTTCTGGGTAAGAGATGCTTCCTTGTCTCCCATTAAGAGAGAGTCAGTCTCTCTTTTTCTCTCTCTGACAGATGCTCTCTTCCTGCTGGACATAAATGAGGAAGTTGAGACCCCTAGAAGCTCCTGGAAGCCATCCTACACCTACAAGGAAAATCAGACAATCTGGGGGCACAAACCAAAGGCTGCAGGGCAAACACCAGAGAACCTGGACTTTGAAGTTAGTACTACTCTAGACTTTTAAGTTATATAACCCAGCCTGAGTTGCATTATTCTTTCTTAAAACCAAAATAATTCTAATTGATATACCTGCAAACCTTGAAGATAAATAATCAAAAGAAGATCACACTTTCCAACAGCCTAAGACTTGACTTAACCTCCCACTGAAAACAACAAAAATTCTGGATTCAAAGAAATAGTGAATCTTTTAATATAGTGATTGAATTTGGCATCACTAATAATGAGACAGCCTGACACTCTGTCTTCCTGGCAGGAGGCACAGGGAGGTGCACTCACCATCAACATAGGGCTGTTTCCACAATTGTTGGACTTCACTCTGATCATGAGAACAAGTCTGACAAATCCAGAAAATTGAGAGACTCTTCTAGATTGGTCAAAAGACATAACAGCCAAATTCAATGTGTAAACTTTAATTTGAATTCAAATAAAAACAAGAAAAAAGTACTAATAAGGAATTTTTTTTTGTTAAATTTTGGGTTAATGTGAGTATGGATCTCCCATTAAAAGAAGGTGTGAAATTAGAGGTGAACTTCATAGGTGTGGTAATAGTTTTTGATTATACAGTACAGTAAGTGATTCTCAAAGTATGATCCACAGACCCTTGGGGGGAGGCCCAACATCCTTTCAGGGGGTTCTTGGAACCCTTTCAGATGGTCTGTGAAGTCAAATCAATTAGCACTGAAGTCAAAACATTTGCCTTTTTTCATTGTGTTGAATTTGTGCTGATGGTGTAAAAACATTTAATGAAGGGTAAAACTGCTGTTGGTTATTTTGTACGAATCAGGGCAGAGGCCCCAAATTCCATGAGTAGTCACTATTTTCTTCACTATGAAGCAGTAGGAAAACAAATCATATTTTATTTAAGAATGTCATTGATGATGTGGTAAAAAAAAAAAAAAGCATCATTTGTGTACAGGTATTTTTAATATTCTGTGATGAAATGAAAAGTACACACAAGTTACTTCTGCTGCATACCAGAGTGTGATGACTACCTTGAAGCAAAGCACTTGTTTCACTGAGTTGTATGCTGAATTACTCCAGTTTTTACATAACATCACTCTTATCGGAATGACTAACAAACTGTGGTTATTCAGACTTGGGCATCTTGCAAGCATTTTCTAGAAAATGAATGAAAAGAGCCTGCTACATCAAGAAAAACAAATAGTATTTTTTGCCAATGATAATCTGAGATTTCAAACAGAAATTAGAATTTTGGAAAATTTGTGTCTACTATCCTACCATGAATTTGATAGGGTCCTAACACTTGAAAGACTTTTCTGATGAGCTCAATGGGGATAACTAATAAGTGTGTCTTTGGGATATTATATTTTTAAAATGTCAATATTTGAAGATCTACATTTAACTTGATGTACCAACAGTTTCCAGATGACCAATGCATAAGGTTACAAAATTATGCATGGATAAAAGATCCACTCAAAGTATAAGACAGACTAGCCTTCATTAATAAGGTTTCAGATTCCTCACTGCAATTAACCTTGATGTGAAATACACTTGCAAAAATGTACAATGCCTTCTTCTTGCCATTTTCTTTTGTTCTGGAAAATACAGTTATTATCCTTAAATGTGCTATTCATTTTAACATGATAAATTTCTTTTGTTATTTTAAGATTAATAAATACATATTTTCGAACGTCTCCACTTTTATTTTTAATATGGCATATAATGAAATATGTACAACACATAAAGCTTTTTGGGGTTGTCAATGGTTTTAAGGGCATAAAGGGGGCTTGGTGCTCGTAGCTCAGTGAGTAAGGTGCCAGCCACATACCCTGAGGCTGGCAGGTTCAAGCACGGCTTGGGCCTGCTAAACAACGACAACGGCAACAATAAAAAAAATAGCTGGGTGTTGTGTCAGGTGCCTATAGTCCCAAATACTTGGGAGGGTGAGGCAGGAGAATCGCATAAGCTCAAGACTTTGAGGTTGCTGTGAGCTGTGACATCACGGCACTCTACCAAGGGTGACATAGTGAGACTCTGTCTCAAAAAAAAAAAAGACCAGCTTGAGCAAAAGCGAGACCCCGTCTCTACCAAAAATAGAAAAACTGAATCAAGAGGATCTCTTGAGCCCGAGTTGAAGGTTGCTGTGAGCATCATGCTATGGCACTCTACCAGCTTGAGACTCTGTCTCAAAAAAAAAAAAAAAGAGTATAAGGGGGTCCTATGATCATTAAGTTTCACAACTACTGGTATAGAATCATCATGTCCCTGAGTGACATGCTGAAGTATTTGGGGTGAAGTAGCATCATGTCTGTAGCCTACTTTCAGGTAGTTAGACAAGAGTAAAACGTGTATATTTATATAGAAGGAGATGGAGTAGATGTGCTAAGGTAAGAATAATATAGGTACTCAACGCACTGTTCTTTCAACTTTTCTGTGGGTTTCAAAGTTTTCTAAGCAAAAATGCAATCAATATAAAGAATATATTTAAACATACTGATACTGTCTATCAACGTAAGGATGGTTTAGAAGCCTTAAAATAAGGTCAAAGTGGAAAGGTAAATTAAGAGCACGTGCTAACTAAAGCACTGAACCTCAAATTACAGGGCTTGACAGAGGGTCAAATACAAGAAACACAGTCTAGAGCAATGCTGCCCCAGCTTCAGCCTGCAGGAGATAACCTGGAGAGCTCATTAACATAATTCCTGGCCCCACACTTGGGGAGTCTTGAGAATTTACTGTTCTAGTGAACTTCCAGGGGAGGTAATGCTGTGGTTCCTGGACCACATTTTGAGTTATGTTGGCCCAGGGAATCCCCCTATAAACTTAGACTCTGTTAAGGATTGAATTGTGTCTCTCAAAAAGACATGATGAAGTTGTAACCTCCTGTACCTGTGATCTTACTTGGAAATAGTGTTTTGCAGATGTAATTGAGTTAAGATGATGTCATTAGTGTAGGCCCTAATGCAACATGATTGGTGTCCTTACAAGAAGAAAAAAAGAGATACAGACACAGGGAGAATGCCATGTGACAAGGAGGCAGAGATTAGAGGGATGCTTTTACAACCAAGGAAGGGCAAAGATGGCTGGTGACCACCAGAATCTAAGAGAAAGGCACAGAACAGATTCTTCTCTAGAGCCTTCAGGGACAGCAAGTCACTGAGAATGCAGTGATTTCAGACTTTAGTCTCCAGAACTGTGAGAGTAAAAACTTTTGTCTGTTTAAGCCACTTGGTTTGTGGTACTTTGTTACAACAGCAGTAGGAAACTAATATAGACCCCAAAGAATTATAACATCAGTAAAATGGTGAGTAGAGACTAGCCTGCTACCATGGGTAAAGGTACAAAAAGGAAAATGCCCATTCTCTAATCACAGCAGCAGGTGGAAAGGGAACAGTAATTCCCCTGAAAACCTGTAACCAAGAGCCTACCATCACATAAGTTTGTAGCCCATATTTATATTAACCAAGTGATCAAAGTTTTAAACTCTTAAGAATTTACTTAGTAGTCCCATATTGGTAGCATCCCTAGAGAAAAATAAATGCTAATCTCTGGAGGAAGTCACCTTTAACCCAGGCCTCAGAAAATTTCTACAGATAAAGTTCTAAGGAACATAAGTTTATGGTGGAAAAAAAATTACCAAACACATAATGTACCTTGAAACTGAGAGCCAAGAGAAACAAGCAACAGATGATTTATACTTCAAAAGTAGTTTAGATGCTAGAATTATTAGATGCACAAAATAGCATAAATATGTTTATAAGAATAAAAATAAATTTAAAATATGTAGAAGAAACAGATATCATAAAATATGGTCAGTTTAGAAACAGAGCTAAATTGACTTTCTAAAACACAATAGGCCCTCTGTAGTTGACCACCTCATTGAGTTGACCTAATGTTCAGAAACCAGACATGTACCATATGTACATATTATTACAATAGGCTTAGTTCCTTCCATTAACCCCCTCCATACATTGACCAGTTTGTTATATTCCCTTGGATGGTCAACTTACAGAGGTTCTACTGTATAATGACTAAATTTTTTTATTTCAAATTAATATGAAGTAACAAATGTTTAGGTTACATTGTTCTCACTTCCAAGGTGAAGTTCAAGTTGTAGGAGGGCCCCTCACCCAGGAGAGCGTGCTGAATACCCTCACATTGTACACATTAGGTGAGATGCCACCAAATGCTCTCCCTCCTCCTGCCAATTATACTCCTCCTTTCCCCTCCTCTGTCTCTCTCCACCCCTCTTCCTTGCTGGACTATATTTGTGTTTTATCATTTGTATGAGTGTGTGCTTATTTATATTAAACCAATATAAAATTTAAAAATTAGTGTATATGTCCAGCAGCTGATGAGATATGGCTAAGGAGAGATGCAGAAAATTATCCCCCAATGTAGCAATGACAGAGAAATCAGGGATAAGGCATGAAGAGATTTGAAACACAGTAAGACCATCTACTATATATCTAATTTGAGTGCTTTAAGAAAAAGGGAAAAGAAATAGGGTGCAGAAGCAATACTGTTAATGGTCAAAAAATTTTAAAAATTACTAAAGTCAGTCCTGAAATAATATTGATCCAAGAAGATAGAGGAAATCTATAACCATTAAAGAAATTCAATCGGTAGTTTAAAATTTTCCCATAGAAAAAGCACCTGGCCCTGATGAGTTTACTTGCAAATTCCACCAAACATACAAGAAAGGAATTCAATATTATACAAACTATTCCAAGGTATAGAAAACATGACATACCCCCAACTTAGTTACGAGGTTAGCATATCTTAATATCAAAACCAGACAATTTCCAAACAACTTTTTAAAAACCTCAAATATTAGAAAATCAAATCCAGGATTGTTTTATTTATTTATTTTTGCAGTTTTGGCTGGGGCTGGGCTTGAACTTGCCACCCCCGGTATATGGGGCCAGCGCCCTAGTCCTTGAGCCACAGGTGCCACCTCCAGGATTGTTTTGAAACTATAAAACAGAAAAACAATTTTATGACCAAATTGGGTTTATCCAGGAAAGCAAGGTTGGTTTAATTGTGAAATTAATTGATATAATCTACCATTAAAGGCCAAAAAATAACTATTATCTGAATGGAAGCATGAGATAAAATATAGTATCATTCATTATAAAAACTCTCAGCAAACTATCAGTGTAGAGTAATAAAGTATATTTCTGAGAATCCTACAGAATTCTCAGAATTGTAAAGTACAATACTTTACAGGAAAATGTCAAAACATTCCTTTTGGAATGAGGTAAGAGTGTCTGCCTTCATCACTTTTAGTCATCATGCACTGGGGATCCTAACTTAGGATAATAAGGGAAAATAAAAAGGAATAATGACTAGAAAGATGGAACACTGCACTATTCTCAGATGATGTGACTATCTGGAAAAGCCAAAAGACTCTACGGTTTAGAAAGGTTTCATTCTTTTAACAAACAGTTGGAAGATGAAAATTTTATTAAGATATTAAATACACTGCCATCAACAAATATCAAATGCTTATAAATGACATGTATGACACTTACAGCAAAAATCATAAAATCTTATTGGGAGTCATTAAAGAAGACCTAATTAAATAGAGGTAGATACTATATTAATGGATTGCAACAAACAAATTAGGAACATCAATTTTCTGTTGTTTCATACATTTAATGCTTTTCTAATCAAAATCCCCAAATATTTGTGTGTGTGTTGTAACACATAATTTTAAGCTAATTCTAAACATGTATGTAGAAGAGGAAAGCATTTTTGAAGGTACTTTTAAAAAAGAACAAGGTGAGAGAACTTGCCCACACCAGATAACAAAACTTTTCCTAAAGCTTTAGTTACTAACACAGATGGTACTGGTGTCAGCCTAGAAAAATTGTTCAGTAGTACAGAATGAAAAGGCAAGAAATAGGCCTGCACCTTATGGAAATTAAATTATGACAGGGCTGGGCACTGCAGATCTGAAGAGAAAGGATGAACTTTCTAATAAATGATCCTGGGAGAACTGGTTTTTCATACGGAAAAAAATGAGTTTACTGCTTCATATCATATATAAAAATCAAATCAAAATGGTTTAAAAAATTGCACATAGTAAAACTATAAAACTGTTAGGAGCAATATAGAAAAACATTTTCATAATTTCAGAGAGGGAATGTTTTCCTAGGACACAGAAAAAGCACAAACTATAAGCAAAAAAAAATTGGTAACTCTATAGCACTAATATTAAAAGATTGTTTATCAAGATACATCATTAATAAAATGAAAAAAAAACCTCATAAACTGGGAGAAGACATTGGTAACAAACGACAGAAGATTAGCACTCAGAAGATTTAAAGAATTCCTACAAACCAATACAATAAGGACAAGAAAAAAACTGGCACGATTTTAACAGGCACTTCACAGATGAGAGAACATGAATGGTCGATAAACATATGAAAAGATGTTTAATCTCATTAGTATTCGCGGAAATGCAAATTAAAACCATAATGAGATTCCACTCGTACCCGCTAGACTGGCAAAAATTCTAAAGTGTGACAATATCAAGTGATGGTAAAGATAATGGTGCAAATGAAATCGTGTCCCCTGCAGAAAGAAAATCATTTTGGAGAACAATTTATGAAGAAAAAACAGTAGGGCACTTGCCAGGCCAGATATCAAGAATTTTCATAAAGCTATGGTAATTAACACAGTGTGGTACTGGTGTAGGGTCAGGCACATTGATCAACGGTACAGAAAAAAAGCCCAAACACAGATGTACTTATCTATGGAAGCTTAGTTTATATTATTTGGTCAAGTAGAAGATGCAGATACCTTCTGCCTCAGCCATCCCTAAAGAAATCTGTACACAGGTGCACTAGAAAACATACACAAGAATTTTCACCATAGCACTCTTTCCAAAAGAATGAAAAAGAGAAAAAAGAAAAATCCAGAAACAACCCAAATGAGGATCAAAAGTTCAAAGGGTAAGTAAACCCTGGGTATATTCATACAATGAAGGTAATTGTTCTAGTTCTTAAACTAGATGATTAGTAAACAAGTATCCATTGTATTATTATCCATGATCCCCTAACCATTTTTTTATTTATAAAGGGCCTTTTCTACTGACTCAATAATTACATTTTACAAATCAAAGAGAGCCCAGAAACGGAGACAAAATAAGATGTTACCTCTCAGCTTTGCTACCTGGGGAGGTGGGGGCGGAGAGAGAAAAGGGAAAAAAAGTGAAGAAAAGAAGATGTTAGAACAGCGAAGTATTCCTTTCTGTATTCCCCATTCCTTAGGCTGTTCTTAGATGAACTCTTTCTCATCTTAGTGGCAGTATGATCAGCCACTCTGGATGTGAATAATGTCCCCCAAAGATATTGAGGTCCTAATTACCTCGTAAGGCAAAAAGGACTTTGCAGATGTGATTAAGCCAAGGATTTTGAGATGGGGAGATTATCCTGGATTATTCAGCTGGGCCCTATTTAATCTGTGACTAAATGTAATCACATGTGTCCTAAGAGGGAGAAAAAAGAGAGAGAGAAGGAAAGAAAAAAAGGCAGTGTGGCCACAGAAACAGAGATTGGAGTGATACAGACACAAATCAATGAATGCCAATTACCACCAGAAGTTGGAAGAAGCAAGGAATGGAGTCTCCCCTGGAACATCCAGAAAGAACCAGCCCTTCCAACACTTAATTTTAGCTCCATGAGATTTCATTTCAGACTTCTGACTTCCAGAACTGTTAAGAGAACATATTTCTGTTGCTTTAAGCCACTAAATTGGTGGTTATCTATTACAGCAGCAATAGTAGCCTAATAACAGGGGATAAGGAAGCTCAACCTCACTCATCTCTTTATCTCACATGATTTTCCACTTAGTACACTATCTTCTCTGCCTTCTCTTCTCTCCCAGCATTGGATGCCACAGTATCCCTCATGTAGGGAGACACAGCAATGGTTTAATGATCCTTTCATGTATCAGATGCACCACTTCCCCTCTGAACGGGCTCTTCCCTACAACTTCCAACTGGAGCAAGACTAGTCATTCACACACACCCATAAAATTCCTGCCCAAAGGAAATAGCACAGACTGGCCAGGCAGGAGGCCATCAGTTTCCCACTGATGGGCTATGTGACCTCCTAAACTTCTCAAAGATGGAATCAGAAGTCATTCATCTTTATGTGCCTGGTGTCATTTTTTGACCACACAGCAAATGGTCAAAAAATGGGCAATGCATCAATGAATAAATCCATGAGGCAATGAGTCAATCAATCTTGAGTAAGGAAGTCCTAACCACTGAAAAAGAAAGTCTTTTCAGGTATCTCTTCTCTCTCTTTTTCTCTATCACTCTGAAGAAAAGACAGAAATCATAAAGTTTTAGGAGTGGAAGGTTTGGGAGTTGGAAGTCAGGAGCTCACTGCCTCAAAAGGCAGCCCAGTGCACTGTCAGTGCCAATTACTAGAAAACTTTTCCTTCTATCAAGCCCAAAATTTGTCTTCTAGCCATCCACTGGTCCTAGTCCAGTCCTCTAACCACACAAAACAAACCTCTGTTTTCTACATTAAAACATTTTCAGAGAACAGAGACCCAGCCTGAAGCCTTGGCCAACCAGGCTAGTGATCTTGGCAAATCACTTTACCCCACTGGGCCCCTTCCTCCTTGTCTGTGAAATGAGAGCATGAGATCAAGGCCCCGTCTAAGCCCTGTGATGCAGCGTGAAAAGCATCACCTACTTGGTGCGCACTCTTTCACCATTTTAACCTATCCACTGGGTTTTTCATTTCAACACTTTATTTTTTATTTTCAGAAGTGCTTTTCTTTCAACCGGCTTGTCCCCCACCCCTGCTGGGACATGCTGTTTTCTTAAATTTTCAATTCTTCCATTTATTTCTTTTTTCATTTTATTTACTTATTTAGAAATAGGGACTCACTCTGTTGCCCTGGGCTGGACTGCAGTGTTAAGATCATAGCTCACTTTAACCTTGAACTCCTAGGTTCAAGCAATCCTCCTGCCTCAGCCTCCCAAGTAAGTAGGATTATAGGCTCATGCCCCTCTAATTAAA
The DNA here is from genome assembly GCF_000181295.1 of Otolemur garnettii. Classification (NCBI taxonomy): domain Eukaryota; kingdom Metazoa; phylum Chordata; class Mammalia; order Primates; family Galagidae; genus Otolemur; species Otolemur garnettii. Next base: position 1,899,382 of record NW_003852542.1, on the reverse strand, counting down.
AAAAAAATGTTTTTTCCAGAGATGTGGTCTATGTTGCCCAGGCTGGTCTCGAACTCCTTGCCTCAAGTGATTCTCCTGCCTCAGCCTCCCAAAGTGCGGGGATTACTATTTTTTTCATTTTAAAAAGATTTATTCTAAGGTCTCTGTTAGCTTCATCATATAAAGAACACATATTATTAATATATGTATGATATTTATTTACTTATTATTGGAGAGCTAATCCTATTGCTTATAGTGTTTGCTACTGGGTTTCCTTACATATTTTCTAATTTTGGAGTGTGAATTCATGGTTTGGGGGAGCTAATATGTATGATATGTATTGAAAGTTCTTAGAGATACTGGGATAATTTCTGCCATATCCACCAAGGGTAACAAAATGGCTGTGTTCTAAGCTAAATTTCTAGGTAGTCTATTATGCAGCTGGTAGAGTACTAGCTTACACCCTTTCCAAATCATTCCCTCTCTGTTTGTCTCCTGACAAATTTCCTTCCTTACTTAAAAGCTTAGCTATGGTTTTAAGAAGATTGGACTGCTGTTATACAGGGTGACCATAAAGTTTATGTGTAATTTTAAATTGCATACTATTTTAAATTACACACAAAATTTATAGTTACCCTGTATTTTATCCCTTTTTAAAATTTAGTTTTATTAAGGGAGGATTTTTCAGACTACTTACTTTTCTGTATTTCCAGAAACAAAAATAAAATCTCTCATTTTACAGATGAGAAGACCAAGGTTGAGAGAGGTTAAATCAATTTGCCATAGTCACAAATCAAATTTGTACAAAACTGGGGTTTAAAAAATTATCTTCTAACCCCAAAGGGAATACTACAGATATTTCTTAAACACTTACTATGTACTTAGAACTGCTCTGAGCACTGGGAAAATAGCTGTGAATGAGATAAGGTCTCAAAAGGAATGGAAGTCAAATCCTAGTGGATAGAACATGAACAAGTAAACAAATACATTAAAAGCATGATTTGGGGGAGTGGTAAGGGGATAGAGAGTAATGGGAGGGGGTGGGTTTTGGAGAAAATGGGCAGAAAAATGACCCTCCTGAGGAAGTGAAATGTAAACAGAGACCTACCTGGAAAGGCGGGAAGGGCATGGACAATCTAGGGTAGTGTGTTGTGGGCAAAGGAAATAGCACATTCAAAGGCCCCTAGTGGGAAGAGCTTGTCACCTTCCAGGAATAGGGAGGAGGCCACAGTAGAGTGAAAAGGGGGAGAATAGTGTAAGGGGAGGTCAGAGTGTGGCAGGGCTAGACCTTGTTGAGTCATGTTGACCATGGAAAGGAGCTTGAGTTTTATTCTTCTTGGAATATGACAGTGTTTAAACAGCAGGAGAAGGAGATGGTCTGTCTATCTTACATTTTAAATAAATCATCAGAGTGACAGGAGCAGAGGCAGGAAAAATGGGAGGGTTTTGAGATGAAACAGATGAGTAGTTAATTTGGGGTTAGAGCAGGGTGATGGCAGTGAAGTGGGAAGTGTTGCCACCATGGTTGGATGGGGAGTGTTTTGAAGGCAGAGGATTTGCCAAACTGGATTCCACAGCACACAGGGACTGGTCTGAAATGTGCACAGAGCCCTGTAACTCCCTAACTGTGGTTCTCAACCTCATGTGCTTATGAGGAAAAGTCTTGCATGTTCTTGGAAATCCACCCTGAGTCTCCAGCATCAGCTAGATGTGTCCACTAGCCTTTCTCAAGCCAGGTTGTATCCCACTGTCTTTTGAGCCGTAGGACCCATTCAGCCCAATATCCTGTCTGATAGGCATTGCCTTGGGAGTCTAAACCCCAGTTTTGATAAAATTAAATTTTATACTGATCATAATTAGGCAGCCTATCTGTGAAAGGTTCTCAGTTGGGCAATGGATTGGTGGAATCCACTTAAAATTCAAAAAAGGCTGGGCATAGTGGCTCATGCCTGTAATCCTAGCACTCTGGGAAGCCAACGTAGTTGGATCTCTTGAGCACAGGAGTTTGAGACCAGCCTGAGCAAAAGCAAGACTCCATCTCTGCTAAAAATAGAAAAACTAGCTGAGAGTTGTGGCAGGCACCTGTAGTCCCAGCTACTTAGGAGACTGAGGCAAGAAGATCACTTGAGCCCATTGTTTGAGGTTGCTGTGAGCTATGACACCATGGCAATCTACCCAAGGTGACAGAGACTCTATCTCAAAAAACAAAACAAAACAAAAAACCAAAAAAACTCAAAAACAGTCAAGGCTAAGACCTCTTGGAACCAGAAAGGTTCACAGTCTAGAACAAACAGATGAACTGGGATTAAATCCCAGGTCTTCAGTCAATAATGAGAACCTGAGGCAAGTCCATTTCTTTTCATTTCTCAGGGAAGATGATGATACCCCGTCTCCTGACTCAGCACAAGCTCTATGTGCTTGTTGAATTGCAGAGTCACTAGGTCCTGGGTGAGGCCTGGGATTCTGCATCCTGACTACTCCAGTAATGCCGATGCCGCTGCTACACACTCTGAGGGGTGAGGTCCTGATTCATTCTCAATCCAACATGTCCTCCCTGGGCACCTACTGCACATTAAAAACTGTGGGAGAGACAAAGAAGCAGATGTAGTCCTTAAGGGGAGGTCAACCAGCAAACCACCATAGCACAAGATAGAAAATGACAGTGCTATTCTGGAGACCCAGAGGACAGAAATCTTTCTGTAGTTAGGGGACCCACAGAGGTTTGGTGGTGGAAGATAGATGGGGACACACATGGAGAAAGTAATGGCAATCAGAGGGCACCTTCTGAGGCTGTAGCCTTTATAGTCACTAATTTCTCCTCAAACTTAAGACCTAACTTTTTGACTCACAAACAGAATAAAGAAAAAGGATTAAAGGGGAATAAGAGAGATTATCTCTAGGATAAAGAGATGAAGGAGTATGTTAAGACTGGGAGAATCCAGTTGCAAAAGGGAAAAAAATCCCATCTCATACCAAGGACATTCCTAGGTTTACACAGTGGCTTTAGGAATCACTTATTCAACACCTATGGTGGTCATTAGCATTGTCTTTGTCAGGAGTATAAGTTGACATCCATTTGAATTCAGGTGTGGCCAATGAAATGTGAGCAGAAAGGGCACTTTATCACTTCCAGGTAGAGGTATGTAAGAGCTGGTGCAGGACGGGCAGGTGGTACATGCCTGTCATCCTAGCACCCTGTGAGGCCGAGGTGGAAGGGCTGCTTAAGCCCAGGAGTTTGAGATCAGCCTGAACAAACCTGACCCCCATCTCTCCTATAAATAAAACATTAGCTGGGCTTTGTGGCAGGTGCCTGTAGTCCCAGCTACTCCAGAGGCTGAGGCAGGAGGATCGCTTGACCCTGGGAGTTTGAGGTTGCTGTAAGCTAGGCTGACACCACTACACTCGAGCCTGGGCAACACAGTGAGACTCTGTATCAAAAAAAAAAAGAAAATTGCCAGTGCAGGACTCCATTTTCCTCTCCCAACTGCAGTGAACCCTGATGTCTGACACTGAAATGCCACCCTAAGACAAAGGTGACCCAGTCAGCCTAAGTCTCTGAGTAATTATGATGAGCAGAAAGCCCCTGCCAACCCACAGAGAACAGGCAGCGCAAAGCAAGAAATAAACCCCCTGGTCTCAAGCCACTGGAATTTGGGAGTTGTTACTAAAGCATATCCCAGAACATCCTAACCACTTCGACAGCTATTTAATTAAAACAAGCACCATTTAAAGTTTTCATTCTAGCATATGGGGCAACTCATGGCATCAAAGAGCAGCTGCAGGAACCGGGGCCTGAGCAATGAGAACCAAGACTCCCTGTGCCAGCCTCTTTCTCTTGACCTGTGTCTGGTCTCTAACTCTGCTCTGCTGTATTCTCCAAGTCCCAGAGGGTTTAACCTCCAGCAGCCCCAACTTCACATCTTTCCACATCTAGGCCCCATAGGCAAAGCTATCCTCCCTTAGCGCCAAATCAAGAAACCCTGGGGAAGGATCTGGTGGCTCAGTTTGGGTCACATGCCCACCTCTGGACCAAGGTCTGTGCCTGGGGAAATGCATATCTAGGCTTAGGTCACATGCCCACTCCTATGGCTGAGCAGAAAGAGGCAGGATGGGGTATGTTACCAGAAGGGAATGGGAAACTTATTTTGCAGTCCATAGTCCTCTACAAGGAGGTAAAAAGGATGTAAACACAGAAGCACACAGGAGAATACCTAAGGAAGAATTTAACTGTGATTGATGAGGGGGAAAGCAAAAGGTTCCAAGAAAAGAGAGAGGAGGGGCAAGAAAGCCGCTAGGCTGGACAGCTCCCTACACTGGCAACAGGAGGCACCTTTGTCCTAGAACTGCCAGGTGACTGACAAGGCATGGGGCGGGGTGATGTCAGGAGGGGATGTCAAGTAACAGATGCTTTCTGTTTACGAATCTAGTAAATCTGACAGGGGGCAGACCTCTTCTGATCAGAAATGGGCTAAGCCTGGGAGAGCAAATACTGAACTAACACGTGTGTCCCCATGACCACCTTCCTTGCTTGAATAACTTTTGGAACTCCTTCCCCACAGAGCCCAACCCAGCTTCATACTCCTCAAGACAGTGTTGTAAGCAATTTTTATTGAACATAAAGGATGAAATTCTCTTGCCATCTCTCTAAATACCCACACATGCTTGAAGTATAGCAAATTACCTATGGAGATTCCTTCCGACACCCCCACTATGTGCCAAATATCTGGTCTGTCCACATATACTATTTCCTTTTACTCTCTATTTCTACGAAAGCTCCTGGGTGCAACATAAAAAAATTGAAAGGGGAAAAAAATGTGCTTCTATGTAAAGACAGATGAGATCTAAAACTTCAGAACAAATAATATGTACATAACTATCCATTTTCCAAATCCTCAGGGCCTTCTTAAGGCCCAGAAGTGAGAGGAAAACACCCCCATGACCCAGATACAAGCCCCCTTACCTTTTCTTGGTGCTGGGAAAAACTTCCATAGACTAAGAAACCTGGTAACCAGTTGGGCATGTGTGTGATTCATCCTTGGCAGTGAAATTCCAACGGTGCCATGTGCTATGGCTACTGCATAGCCAAGTCCTCCCCTTCCCCCAGCCTCTCCCTTGGAAATACACACACACACACCACGCACACATAATACAAAACAGTAGCCTGAATGGGTGGCTAAGGAGAGCCTGGCTCCCCCTCCCTCATCCTCCTGAGGGCCCCTCCCCCCAACACACACATCTAATACACCCTCCAAAAAAGACAGCTTGCTTCAAAAAGAAGACAGCCACTGACCCAGTAATAACCAGGTGAGCCCCTCACTTGTCAACTAACCTCAAATAAGACACAGTGGGGAAGAGTGCACAAAAGCTGCTTCCCAGCAGGCAGGCAGGATTAGTAAACAAAGAAACAGGGCAGCTGAATAGCAGTGACATCTAAGCTGGTATTTTTCACTTCCTTGAGGATACTCCCCCTGCTCATAAGTAAATGTGGTGCATGCAGGCCAGCTGGGGAAGGAAGGGGCCTAGAGGAACACAAACTCTTGGAGCTCTTAGGACCTCCAAGGTGATGATGGCCAACATCCTTTTCTCTCAGACAGGGAGCTGACCCCAAGATGGGGGGCAGGTGAATGGGAGTCACCCTCAGGACTCTGACCACGAGTCAGACCAGCACTGGGACTAGAATCCAAGTCTGCCGACTTCTAGTCTGACATCTTTCCTTTCATAGTTCATCTGAAACTCGTACCCAGCACCTACAGTGTACCGCACCACAGTGCTAGGAAATGAATCTTCAACCTATGCAAACCTTTTATTAACTGATCATTTTCCTGCATTCCACATTTTTAAAAGCAGGCCGCAAAGAAAGGCTAGCTTATGTTTAAGAATTTATGGTCTTGTCTTTTTTTTTTTTTCTAGTTTTTTTGCTACAGTTGGGGAACATCTCGAGGACAGTCTACATTCCTTCCAGTCTCATTTACTTCTACATCCCTGACCCAGAAGAGACTTCATGCTCCAAATCCCAGTCCGGGGACTTAGCCAGATTTTCAGCCATCAAACTAAGACTCTGTCTTGGTCATCACACTGTACTTTGCAAAAACTGAAAAAAAAAGTACACTGTAGAAATACAATGTATTCTGCGTAGCTATCAGTCAGAAAATTTTGTTGAATTAGGACTTTCTTTTCCCCATGCAGTGAATTGGGGTTTTGGTCTACTAACGCCAAAAGGGGTAGAAAGCTCTGGGTCTATTCACCCAACACTCTTGGCATTGGCCACAATTCAGTCCAGAAACAATGAGGCGACACTTGCTCCTCTGAACAATACTTCAAAACACATATTCTCCCAAGAAGTCACAGAGCAACTTCTGTGTCCCCCTTCCAACAAGATGCACATGAACATACTCTCCCCAGTTCAAAATTCATTCATGCCTAGGCCTTGAGTTGTCTGTAAAGATAACAAAGGAGGCAAGCAGGCAAGTCCTGAATTAACCCCCACAGCCCATAAAGATATCAACCAGTTAACAAGGCCAACTTATTGTGCAGAGTATTTTTTCTGTAATTTTTGGAGAGGGTTGGTGGGGGGGGTTGGTTTTGTTTGTTGTGGGTTTTTTTTTTTTTTGAGATAGAGCCTCATTTTGTCATCCTTGGTAGAGTGCCATGGCGTCATAGATCACAGCACCCACAGACTCATGGGCTCAAGTGATCCTCTTGCCTCAGCTTCCCAAATAACTGAGATTACAGGCACCCACCACAACCCACCATGCCTGGCTATTTTTTTTTTTAAGAGATGGGGTCCTGCTCTTGCTCAGGCTGGTCTCAAACTCCTGAACTCAAGCAATCCATCCACCTCAGCCTCCTAGAGTGCTAGGATTACAGGCGTGAGCCACTGGGCTTGCCTTGCACCCAGCCTCAGTATTTTTTTTAAGACAAGCTCTCCCCTCTGTTGCCCAGTTGGAGTGGAGTAGAATTAACCTAGCTCATTATAACCTCAAACTCCTGCACTCAAGCCATTCTCCCCACCTCAGACTCCTGAGTAGCAAGTAGCTGGGACTACAGGCATGCAGCACCACATCCAGCTAGTCTTTTTTTTTTTTTTTTTTTTTTGTAGATACAGGGTTTCATTATGTTTCCAAGGCTGGTCTCAAGTGATCCTCAAGGCCTGGCCTCCCAAAGTGCTGGGATTACAGGTGTGAGTAATTACTATGCCTGGCATCCTTCCTTAATTCTTTATAGGCTGAGCCAAACAAGTTAAGAGGAAGACAGAGGGCAAGGCAGAAGCATCTCCAACTTGTCCTCACTCTAAGAGGCTGATCTAGTGTCCCTAGGGGACAACACTGTCCAGGCTCTTCAACACAACCAGACTTTACCAAATGCACTCAGGTGCTACAGGCTTCAAAAAGACCCTTGGGAGAGGGTAAGGGATAGGGACAGAAAACAAGCCACAATCATTGCCTTCAAAATTCTCACAGCCACTGGCAGTGGAGACATCTGCAAGCACTGACTGGCTATCCCTGGATGCCATCAGCCTGTCACAATACCTCTAGTTGGATGGCTATGAACACACTAGGAAGACACTCCCTCTTCACCCTCAAAACACAGTGACAGGTCTTCCTTAACTGGTCTTTGATGTAATAGGGGCTTACAGAATCATGAAAGGACTGCCTACAGGAAACAGGACTTACGGACAAAATCATAGGATGTCTCCATACCAGAGGTCTTGGGAGCTGGAAAAAGGTCAATTTAGTACAACTGTCAGGGATGAATAAAGGAGGAAAGGGCATTGGACTAAAAATCCAGAGCCTGTTTCCTTCAGCAGCTCATCTTGTGTCCCTGGGCAAGGCATGTTCCCTCTGCAGTTTTATGGTTGGGGGGAGGGAAGATTAGATTAGTGGTGTTTATTATGGGTAAAGCCCATATATTTTTCCAGATTTTACTTTATCTAGGACCCTGATATATTAAAAAAGGGAAGATGCTTGTGCTGAATCCAGGTGGTGTTAATAATTCATAATCAATACGCTCATGTTGGATTTCTATAGCAAATGAGGGACTGGATGGGTGCTATCTCTGAACATCTGGAGTCGGGAATGGAAATAACCCCATAATGCACCACTCTCCCTTGGTGCATCTGAGGGCAACTCTCACGGTCATTCAAGTGATCTGAAGTCTCAGTTCTAGGAAGTGTAGTTGTTTTAGAAAGTAAGTCCCCGAGCCCCCCTCCTAAATATATGGCTCTCCTCTCCACCCCAATCAGCTGCCCAGTGTAGAAAGGGAGAGGGAGGCTGCCAGTAAAACTAAAGATGTTGAGCGGCGACTGTGGATCAAGGAGTAGGGTGCCAGCCCCATATACTGGAGGTGGTGGGTTCAAACTCAGCCCGGGGCCAAAAACTGCAAAAAACAAAACAAAAACCTAAAGATGGACGGCACCTGTGGCTCAAAGGAGTAAGGTGCTGGCCCTATATGCTGGAGGTGGCAGGTTCAAACCCAGTCCGGGCCAAAAACTGAAAAAAAAAAAAAAAAAAACCTAAAGATGTTCACATGCCCAAGACCAGTCCAGTAGGGCCTCTAGAGAGTGGCCAGTCTCAGGCCAATTAAACTTTCCTGCCCCACCTCTGAATCCACTGGCAATCTGAAGATCACAGAACTACTTAAGAGAGAAAATACCACCCTCAGGGCAAGACAAGCTTTGGGCAAGGCATATTAGCTGCATCCCTGTATTATTCATGTCAGCTCTGATGGCAGAAATCTTCTAAATATTTAACACGCCACCTCAAGGTACAGTGTAAACCCCAAGCAAACCCCCAGCCGTCAAGGACAGCTATAGACAAGGCTTCATGGAATGACTTGGGGGCTGAGAGGAGCAGACCCTGGCTTCGGGGGGGAAAACCCAGAACCACAATGCTGAGATGACTACAGAAGGCTACCCCTGACCGCTTCTTTGAAAATCAGTAACGAAGTGAAGGAGACAAGAGGTGTTTCAAAACATGAGGGGCGATCATGCACAATCATGGGAGTCAGAGCCTCTCTTTCTCAAACAAAGAAAAAGCCTGAGGTACCCCTCACCCCATACCCATTTCAGTCCCAGCTCCCCTGGGCAGGTGGTGAGGATGGCTAGGGAAGAAACAGAGAATGGAACAGCCATGACTATCTCCAAAGGTGAATAAATCCACCAGGGAAGCTTTTCAAATGCCTATGAGTCCTGGGGCTTGAAAAGGAAAAACACCCCTCAGGCCTAACCCCAATTACTTCACACAGACCTCACCCCAGATGACTCTGCGCTCTCCCGCAAGGTCTGGGAGGTGTCATCGCCACCATCCTGGGAGCTATCGGTCACTTGGAAATTTCCCGTGCATTCCTGGAGATGCCTGTCCCTGTCTCTCACCACCCCTGCAAAAAGAATCAAACCTGGAGGACATTAGGCGTCAACTCCAAGATTCTCCTACTTTCCACCGTGTCTACATGTGGCACCTTAAAAGGAGTATTTTCTTTTTTAACCCAATTGGGAGCTCCGCCTCTCCCCA
>NW_003852542.1:1885630-1889813 GCF_000181295.1 Otolemur garnettii | reverse complement strand
GACAAAAGCTTGGCGGCAGGGCGTGGCGACGGGCGACCCCACATTTCTCTCAGAGCAGAGACGCGTGTCGCGCGTCTCAGTCCCCGTGTCGCGCCCATTCCGGGCCTCTGCGAATCCCACCCACCAGGGGAACAAAGCGGCCGGGGCGCGGCGAGACACAGCCCCTCGTGGAACCCCGTGCGTCCCAGCCCTCGCTGCCCCGCCCGCAAGTGCCCGGAACCCCGGCCAGCTCCCCATAAGCTGCCGCCTGCACCGGCGGCGCTCCCCGGCAGCAGCCGTGTCCTGCGCCGCCCGCCGGTTCTCGGCGTCCTCGGCAGCTACTGTACCTGCTAAATTTAGCGGCCGCCGGGTATTAATAGCCCAAGCGACTGGGGCCGGGCTGCGCAGGGGCGCGCACAGCCCAGGGGCCGGGGACGGGAAGGGAGGGGAAGGAGGGACGCGAGTAAGAAGGCCACTTACACCACCAGCCTGGAGATGATCCATGACACCATGGCGGGCGGGCGGGCACGGCCCGGGCAGCGCGGCACGGCTCGGCTCGGCTGCTGGCGGCTTGGGCGGCTGCGGCGCTCACGGCACGTCCGTTCGCGCACCGCCGCCGCAGCCAGACTGAGCGCGCCCGCCGCCCTGCCCGGCGCTCGCGCGTCGGCGCCGCCGCGGCCCGTTCCGGCGGCGACGGCGGCCCCAGCCCCCCGGGGCCCGGCGGGCCCGCGGCGATTGGGCGGCGAATCGGTCAGGGCACCAGAGGGACCCGCCCCGCCCCGCTCGCCCAGGCCCCCGGCTGGATTCGGGCGGGTCCTCCGCGCGCCGAGGTGCACCGGCCCCTCAAAGTGGAGCCCTGCGGTGGCCCAGCTGGCAGGGCAGAACCCCGGGTGCTGCCCCACCCTCAGTGTTACAGCAGGGAAATTGAGGTCCAGACTTGGACTTGGGAGTCTGTCTACACCTGAATGGTGTTGTTACCCCTCATTCAGATTATGCGCCAGCCTCATAAAGGACTTACCTGTATCCAGACCTGACCTCTTCAATCCGTTCCCCATGCGGCATTGTCTCCGTAAGAAGCAAACCTGGGCGCTTGTCTCCCCGCAACCTAATTCCTGCCCAATTCCCCTCACCACCACCATTCCCCAATATCCCTCTAGCTCTTTTCGATCCAGGCATTTTGGACTTAAATTTGTGCAGTTTCTTCTTCCATGCATCATCGTCTTGCTTTCGTTTGATTCACCTCCTTCTTGAAGGCTTAGCTGGAGGGTTACTTCTGGAATGTCTTTCCTGGGGACTGCTCTGGCTTCGACCTGGCCAGGAGAGCTAGGAGCTTCTACTGCACCAATGCCAGTGCCCTGCCGAGCCATAGTAGAGTCTTAAGCAAATGGGAACTTGTGCACCCACTATAAACATTTTCATGTATTTTTAAAATTTGCACTAAATATTATTTATCTTGATAACTGAGTTTTATGGTGCCCTCTTAGATTTTGGGCCCTGGCCAGGTGCCTCACTCTGCTGGCCCTAAAGGGAGCACTGCGTAGCACACTATTCTGTTACACTGGAAACCCTTTGTCCTTTACTCGCTGGCTCTCTTGCTGTTTTCCCTACCCTCTGATAGCTCAGATCTGCGTGGTGCTCTCTCAGCCCTCTTTGCTCCTTTGCCGATTGATGCTCATGTCATGTGTAATTCAGTGTCAGAGGTGAAAGACACAGGAGAAAACTTAGTACCTTCGGATGTAGCAGAATGTGTATGAGTGTGCACCTGATACAAGCAGAAGATTTTGCTGACAACAAAGGGACTGCAAATGAGACGCCCTTGTGATAAGGGGCCTCCAAAGAACCCACAAAATACCAGTAATACAGTGCTTTTCATTGCTGCCTTGACCCAGTTTTGAGGTCCTGTCTGGAGGCTGGTCAGTTTCTCTTCTCCAGCAGCCTATTAACTCCGCACCAACCACTTTCCTTTTGGAGCACTCCAGGCCACCATATACCCAACCCTAATTATACCAGACAACCAAAGAGGGTCCCTGTACTCCCAGAACCCACTGACAAACATCATTAAAATTAGCCGGTCCTAAACCTGCCTGTCCTACCTCACCTCTTCCTTCCCTTGGAAGCCACAGTAAAGGTGTTTATACAGTTTCCTTCTCTCCCCCTGCATGTAACTAAGCCTGGTGTTGGCCCTGAGGGGCCCTGAATCCACCTGCTATGCTCTCCCCAGGGAACTGTGAGTAAACAAAACTGTGAGTAAAACTCTTTCTAGTTTCTCTTCAGTGATCTATGTCTGGCCTCACTATACCTCACTCAAGGAAATGTGATTAAAACAATAACTCAAAGGAATACTTACCAGCAAAGAGGACACCAAAGCCTGACCAGAACAGTACCAAGCAAGCAGGACCTGCCTGAGACCTCTCCTCCCTTTCATCTGTGCCTTCCCCAGAGGTCAGAAAATGTCCCCTACCTGTCCCCTACCCCAGAGGTCAGAAAATGCTGTTAGCCATCTTGGGTATGAAAGGGTGGAATATTGTGCTTCAAAGAGATCCTATTGGTGGGGAAAGTAAAGAAGATGGCCATGTGCTGTTTCCCTCCCAAAGCATGCCACATGTGGGCAAGCTTCACCTACAAATGGAATTCTCAGGTTTGACTATTGCACAGACCTGGGCAAACTGCAACTATTCATGGGGTTAAAATACGTGGTGGTCTTTTTATTATCTGAAGAGGATCAGGAAACTAGTGAGAACAACCCTAGATTTCACATAAGGACTGGGAAAGAACTTGTCCACAGAGCTTGTTTAGATGAATAGATGAGGGGAAAGAAGAGAAAAAAAAGAAAATTAGCTGCTTTTTTTTTTTTTAAAGAAATGGGGTGATGCCCAGTGCCCTGCCAAGCCATATTAGAGATGGCTCAAATTTCCCATCTGTTCTGATGCCCAGGCTATGGTACAGTGGCACAATCATAGTTCACTGCAGCCTCAAACTTCTGGGTTCCAGGGATCCTCCTACCTTGGCCTCCTGAGTGGTAGTACAGGTGTGTGCCACCACACCCTGCTAATTTTTAAAATTTTTATAGAGATTGGATCTCACTATGCCACCCAGGCTGATCTCAAACTCCTGGCCTTAAGTGATCCTCCCACCTCAGGCCCCCAAAGTGCTCGGATTACAGCCAGGAAGCCTATTTTAACTACATTCCGCCTCTTTAAGTGTAACCATTACATATTGTATCTATCTTGGACTCTCTCTTGTTTTTCCTTGACCCTGGAAAACATGGAATTGGGAAATGGGCTCAGCCTTCTACACAGTGGAACTCTTACCACTCTTATCAGTAACTGTACTTCAAGTTCTTTTTCATACAAACTGCTTCTACAGTAGATGCCTTTTATCTGGTTTTGCCTTTTACCCTTCCCCTTTCTTCTGAGAAGAGCTCTATGTTGTTTGTTGGAGAATAAGTTTTCAGACACTCCAACCTTAGAAACTTATTTTCTCATATGTCTCCACTATCTTGATTGGTTTGTGGGTGATCACCAGACATAAGCAGGGCTGAAGTCCTCCCTTAGGATTTTGAAAAACGAAAATAGGAAAAAAGAGACTTTCATGTCATCCACAAGGCATTAACTGCCATAGGAATTGTAGTAGAGGCAGGGTCTTGCTCTTACTCAAGCTGGCTGGAACTCCTGACATCAAGCAATCCTTCCACCTTGGCCTTGCATGGTGCTGGAATTACAAGCTTGAGCCACTGGGCTTGGCCATTTTTTAGGGCTTTTGATGCATAATGCTAAATTTCATTCTAAAAATGTTATAAGAAAAATTTTTCTGATTTTGAAAATTGTGAGTTACATACAGAATAGTAAGGTCTCATAATATAATCAATGATTTACTTGAATTAAACTCTATGTACTAAGGGAAGAGAGATGGAGGGAGGAAGTGGCTTATGGTGTGGGGATTCTGCCTGTCCTCCTGCTTCATGAATTCATGAGAAGGTGCCCCATACTGATGAGATGGGAGATATGACTTGGCTGTTTCTTCAGTTCCTGTGAGCATTGCCACCCTGTGTGTGACTCTAGTGTTCACATATCTATACCTCTTTACAACATGATCTTAATAATTTCCAATGCTTTGACTAGAATGAACAAAAATATAAGGTGATCTGATCTATAGCTTGAGGAAAAACTCACTGTGTTAGGCCATTATGGGCTGCATACATTGT
>NW_003852542.1:1883933-1885362 GCF_000181295.1 Otolemur garnettii | reverse complement strand
CTTAGTTTTAGGGCATCTAATTAAGATCCTGGGACTGACCCTCACAATTTATTAACATGTCATTCATCTTCATAAAATATGCAAAAGTAAAGATTTTAATTAAAATCTGTTAAGATAGCTGGAGTTTTTTTTTGTAACTCTCAATCATCCTTCTCCTTGTTCTGTTATCCAACTGGCTGAAAGCAGTTTTGGAAGTTGGCTAAGATGAAACTGAATTGGAAATGTTATACATTTAGTTAGGGTTTGGTGGGACATATTTAGGGATTTGCACTGCCTTCTGTGTCTATTTAAACTATAGCTGCTCCCCGGAGAAGGAATGGCTCCCAAAATATTCCCACTGCCTACTGTGCCAACTCACCCAGCTTCATGACACGAAGCTGCAGAGCTAAAGATTGTACCATAATGTGATTGTGTCTTGCAGCCTTGGCCTTGGAACTCTTTGGAGAATGGGAGAGAAACGCAGTTTGAAACCTACAAGGCCAGAATCTAGTTTGTGTCTATTCTTCCAGTCATCAGTGGTGGAAACTCATCAGTGGAGAATTCATTTCTCATCCATGCCTGGACAAAACAGTTCTCTTCCTTCAGGAATATACTCAATAATGTAGAATAGACCATTATAAATGCACTATATCTACTTAAAACTTTTTTTGATAGGCATGATATGACATAGAACATATTAGAATCCCTGAATTTATGAAGTACAAACCTGTAGTAGTATTACAAAAAGTAAGTGAATTTATGTATGGAGTCATGTTTTATGAATCCCAGCTCTAAGAAACGTATTTCAATCAACCACACTAGGATAATTACCGAATTGTATTTTTAACCTCCCCACAGAAAATGGTACTATGAAATTGTTGTAAATGAAGAAATGATAAAAGGATAGGCATCTGGAAAATGTAGGAAAATTATTATAAAGAAATGTTAGATCATTAAAAATATTATGTTATTTTTACTGGCCTTAGTGACTTCTGTGGTAATTTTCAGCTTTATAAAATTTATAGTTTATTGTAATTTCTTTTCTCATTCCAAAAATATTTACAATAATCTTTAATTTTGAAGTCACAGTTTTAGGGAGCTAGCTCCCAAAATTCTACAAGTTTCAGGCCTCAGAAACCTAAATATGACCCTGAGTATTTTATCGCATTTAATTTGCATTCCCTACTACATTCAATAGGTTGAATTTCATCAGTTGACCACTTGGGTTTCTGTTTTTGGAATTGCCTTTTCTTCTTCCTTGTAATTTTTCTTATTTTTTTTAAAGATGGGATCTCACTATGTTGCCCAGGCTAGAGTGCCATGGCTATTCACAGGTGCAATCATATCACACCACAACCAGACCTCAGACTATACTACAAATCCATAGTGATCAAAACAGCATGGTACTGGCACAAAAATAGAGAGGTAGATGTATGGAACAGAATAGAGA
>NW_003852542.1:1878323-1881741 GCF_000181295.1 Otolemur garnettii | reverse complement strand
AAAAAAAAAAAAAAAAAAGTTGGGACTGAGAATCACAGGCTTCAAACCATAGTCTCAAGTACTTATTGGGTTTGTAGCTGCACCCCAATACCCCCCATGCATTGATGATAGGGCATATCTCAGAAATAAGGTAGAAACAAACTTGACCTATGAATAGCCATTGCACTCTTTTTAAAGAACACATCTTTGAAAAAAATAAATAAGAAAGAACAATGGCAAGGAATAAGAAAAGGCAATTCCCCAAAGAAGGTGGCCCTGGCTGAGATATCTCTGAAATTCACCTAGAGTGCTTGACCCACATCTCATCTTCCCAGTATCGTGATTCAGCATGTAAAGAGCTCAGTCACCTCCTGAAAGTGCCCTCAGTACCCTCAGAGCCAACAGTAGTTTTTGTCTTAGTTCTATGAGGGCCTTTCTAAACCTGAGTCCAGGAAGCTGTGGCATCTCAGCACCATCTCCTCTAGGGCCATCACTGGTTCTGAGCTGGAAGAATGAAGCAGCCACAGCAATAAAACAGCTGCTGATAGAGCAGCCTCGTGACTGTGGACAGCAAGGTTCTCAGCACTTTGGAGCTGAGTGGTCAGGCATTTTGGAGTCTCTGCTTAGGGACCTGGAAAGGGGAAACACCTAAGACAGCCAGTAGATAGGGCTATCTATACCACCCCAAACACACCATGAGACTCATTGTATTAATAGACTCATGATGAAATGATGGAGTAGAACAAAGGTCTATGTGTGGTATGGACATGACCTGAGTGGGTCATAGCCGTGGGACCACTAACACTATTCATACTGTTCAGAGGTTGTGTCCAGAAGCCCTGGACACCAGGAAGATGATTATGGTATACAGAGGAAGGGACTCCATATGACTACACAGTCCTAAAGACCATATAGTTTCTACCTTGTGTACTACTCATCCTTAGAGCATTGAGCCACCAGGCTCATAAGAGAAGTGTGACTTCTCTGAGGCCATCAGGCTTTGAGGAAGTCCAAGGCATATATAGAGGACACATGTGGGTGCCCAACTGATAGTCTCAGTTGGGACCAGACTTCAGGTTACCCTCCTCCAGGAACTAGACACTGAGTGAAGAGGCCTCTGGGTGATTCTAGACCCCAGTCATTAGAGTCACCCCTGGCCATCTGAGACTTTTCAGCTGAGTGTCAATAGATACTATAGCAGAGATAAGCCATTTCTCCATTCCTTTGTGTTCTGTCCAAATTCCTGACTCACATAATCCATGATTACATGTTTTGGGGTAATTTGTTATGCAGCAATCAATAGATATACAGAAAGCCATATAAAGTACCAGTTATATAGTCAGGGAATTGGGACTTGAATTTATCTCTCTAATTCTATAGACCATGAACTTCTAGGAACTAGTGCCTGTCAAGTGAGAAAATCTTGGTGAGAAAAATGTAGGGAAAATGTGAATTTTTTATAAAGCTAACATATTTTACTGAAAACCCCATATCTCATTCTGAGATTGCCTTTCATAACTTTAGGGTTATTAATATGTCCTCTTTTTAATTACATAACAGTGATAGCAATTAGTGGTGGTGGTTTTATTCATGTCCTTACTTAACCAAGCAAGAAGCTACCAGACTTATGTCATTCTTTTCAGTTATCTTTTTTTTTTTCAAGCTTCATTGGTCTTTGACATTCAAGGTTTGAGGTTGCTATGAGCTATGACACCATAGCACTGTATATAGGGCCCAGAGTAAGACTTGCCCAGAGAAAATAAAGGAAGGAACGAAGGGAGGAAGGAAGGAAGGAAGGAAGGAAGGAAGGAAGGAAGGAAGGAAGGAAGGAAGGAAGGAAGGGAGTCAGTCCAGGATCCACTGCTCTGTCCTATCCCTTGGGTATCATAAGATCAGAGGTGGATACGTTGGAAACTTGACATTGTCATAGGGTTGTTATGTTTTCTTTGGTTGTTCCCTATGATGGTTAACTTGAGGTGTCAGCTTGACTGGATTAAAGAATATCCAGAGAAGTGGTAGAGCATTACTTCTGGATGAGTCTGTGAGGGTGTTTTCAGAGGAGATCGGCATGTGAGTCAGTGGACTGAATGGGGAAAATCCACCCTCTATGTGGTCAGGCACTATCCAATTGGCTGGAGGCCTGAATAGAACAAAAAAAAAAAAAAGAGGGAAAAGTATTTTCTCCTTCTCTCTTTAGGATCTGGGACATTCTTTTCTCCTGCCCTGGGGCATCAGAATTCCAGGCTTCCTGTCCTTTGGATTCTAGGACTTATGCCAGTGACCTGCTCCTCCCAGGTTCTCAAGCTTTCATCCTCAGACTGAAAATTACACCATTGGGTCCCCTGGTTTTGAGGCTTTGAGGCTTGGACTGAGCCATGCCATGGGCATCCCAGACTCTTCAAGCTTGCGGATAGCCTGTTGTGGGACAGCTCAGCTTCCAAAATCACATGAGCCTATTCCCCTAATAAATGCCCTCTCATGTATCATCTACATTTGTAGCTATATCTATATATCCTATTGGTTCAGTCTCTCCGGAGAGCCCTGACTAATACATTCCCTATTCCCTTTTAGGATTAACACATGTGTTCATTTATAGTTTACACCCCACCTGTTTCCAAAAAGGATAGTCTTTCCCGGACACACCCCAGATTCTTGTTAATAGTTACTGCATCAGATGGGGCCCTTCCCCAGGCGCCTAGAGGATCAAATAGTGGAGTGCGGTGGATGAGGGATGATCTTGCTCTGTCTGTTGAAGGCAGAGCTGCCACAGTGCCCTTTGGCAGCACTAAGCAGGGAAAGGCAGAGACTGAGACCAATCAACGGTGGGCTGGCAGCTGCCGCTTCTTCTGTTTCCTAGTTTGTGCTTCTTCAGACACCTATCTTTAGGCTGTAAAGCTTTATCTCAGGCAACATTTCTTCTCAGGTAGCTGGTGACTGACTGTTCCCAGCCCTTCTTATAAAGAACCACCCATGGTGGAGCCCAAGAACTTACTCTTGAGGGGCTAGTGCAGTGGAGAGACTAAGAGTCAGAGAGACTGGACTGAGCCCTGGCTCTGCCATTTACCATTGTGTCATGACCTTGGTCAAACTACTGGCTTTTTTAGTGCCTTAGTTTCTCCGTATATAAAATAGAAATAATAATGTATGTACCCCATAAGGCTATTATAAGAAGTAAGTTAAGAAAGCACTTAAAATTGTGCCTGGAAAAGGCAACCCTAATTAGATATCCCCCACACCCATGAGAATAGCTAAAATTTAAAAAGATTGACCATATAAGTGCTGGTGACCATGAAGAGCAACTGAACTCTAATACACTATTGGTGGGAGTGTAAAATAGCACAACGCTTTGGGTAATAGAGTGACATTTTCTTGTGAAGTGAAATATGCACATACAATAGATTAAATATGAAAAATAAGATACATCTAGGCTCAGCACCTG
>NW_003852542.1:1874091-1878010 GCF_000181295.1 Otolemur garnettii | reverse complement strand
AAAAAAAAGAAATGTCTATTTACCACATGTGTAAATACCACTAGGTATTTGCCCAAGAGGAATAAAAATACATGATCATGGCCAGGTTTGGTGGCTCATACCTGTAATCCTAGCACTTTGAGAGGTCAAGGTAGGAGGATCACTTAAGGCCTGGAGTCTGAGACTAGCCTGAGCAAGAGCAAGGCCCTGTCTCTACAAAAACTAGAAAAATTAGCTGGGTAGGGTGGCACACACTAGTAGTCACAGATACTTGGGAGTCTGAGGCAGGAAGATTACTGGAGCCCAGGAGCTGGAGACTGCAGTGAACTATGATGATGCCACTGTGACTCTAGCCTGGGCAATAGAACAAGATCTTTCTCAGGAACAAAACAAAACATCTGATCACACAAAGACTTGTAGATGAATGTTCATAGTAGCATTATTTGTACAGCTGAAAGGTAAACAATCCAAACGGCCATCAACAGATGAACAGAAAAAGAAAACGTAGTATATCCACACAATGGAATACTACTCAGCAATAAAAAGAAATGAACTACTGGCAGGTGTAATGACTATTGTGTTTATTATAATCTCAAAAACTTTGTGATGAACAACATAAAAATGCAATAACAAAAGAGTACATACTATATGATTCCATTTACATAAAACTCTAGGGAAAACAAATCCAGGCTAGATCAAGAGAGAAAAGATTGACAAGGAAGGGCACAAGGGAACTTCCTGGGATGATGGAAATCTTTTTTTACCTCCAGTTTTAAAAATTTTATCTTATCTTTGAATAAGTGATTGAAATCTTGATTGTGGTGGCAGTTGTATAACGTATACTTTTAAAAGAAACTCAATTCAACTGTATACTTAAAATTGTATGGTTTTTATTATATGGAAATTATGTCTCAATAAAATTGAGTATAAAAACTTCTATCTATATGGAAATTTGATGCTCTGGACAAAGCTTGAGATACAAAATATTTCTGGAATTATGTACATGTATAAAGTGAAGACACAATTGTGAAATGGAAGAATAAGTCATCATTTAATATCTGCAAGAAGCTGTCTATCTCTATAATTCTAATCGGGAATGGAAATTGCACAAGGCCTGAGCTCTTATGGGGTTTCGCTTTGCAATGGATCCCAAGCATCCTCTCAGTTGATACTTGGTTAGAACTCAATGTGTTGAATGAAAGAAACTTTGGGGCATACTGTTTCTTTGATTTGATAAAAATGACCAAAAAATGATAAAAAAATTCTGTGTTTCCTAAAGGTAAAGCAAGTACTCACACATTGTTCTTTGGAAAGATTAGGTCATTACTATTGCATGGATCCAGCATCAAGAGCCCTGGCAGGGAATTTAAAGTTGGTGTTTGCTCCTGCACCCTGTGCCTCTGGGTTAGCCAGCCTTCCCTCTGTCTCTCTGGGTATCTTTAATTGTAAGGGTTGAGTGTGGGCAAGAGTCACTTGGCTGTGAGTAAATCCAGAGGGCACTCTTCTTAATAGGCTGCCACTTGCTGGAGTGATAGGGGTGGGGCTTGGGTTTGGTTTGGTGGTGGTGGGGTGTCACTTGCTGGGTCTGATAGAAGGGACAAAAGGAAAAGGTCTGATTTAATGAGAGACTGTCTGAGACCCGAGGCACAAGTGGGGCTGCCTTCAGACCGAGGTGCAGGTGTGTGGTACTAGGGAGGGAGGACAGGATATCCTTCTCCAGACAGCACCCAGACCTGCTTTGGTGCATGCGTGGGT
This sequence comes from Otolemur garnettii, assembly GCF_000181295.1. Lineage (NCBI taxonomy): Eukaryota > Metazoa > Chordata > Mammalia > Primates > Galagidae > Otolemur > Otolemur garnettii. The sequence continues at coordinate 1,876,276 of NW_003852542.1, read as the reverse complement.
GAGCTGGAGCCAGAAAGGCAGCTCCTTTGGCCTAATCTTCTTGTGGGGCATCATTGGCAGGGGCCATGGTGACAAGCTCTTAGGTCTTTGGAACAAGAAAGGAAAGACATTGCAGATGCTATATGGAAGCCTTAGTGGGCAGAGGAGTTTGTGGGTTTATGTGAAGCACTGCCCCAGAGATAACTGGGGGGAGACACTTTGCAGTGCTAGGAGGACATGGAAATCCATAATCAAGGCAGTGGGGGAGGGTGAGCTATTGCTTATTGAGCATTAATGTTACTGATAATCCAATAATCAATACTATGTATTGTTATCAAATTATATACATGGAGTAAAAATAGGAGTGAGAAATGCTAAATTTGAGGTCTTTTATCTCTGGGCAGGGGATGGAGGGGGTTATAATCAGGTTAGAAGTGCCAGAGAACCAAAACCACTAAAGTATTATCAACCTACCTATTATCCATCCTTCTATGTGTGTTCTCTGTTACAAGATGTAGCCTTATGCAATTGTGCAAGCTGCTTAACTAGGCTGCTGTCTTCTCTGATGCTAAAGCATGAAGTCCACAGGGCAGGAAGGCAGGAAGGGAAGATGGGGACAAATGAGGACAAGATGAAATGCACGGTGTGAGATGAAACCCACAAGGACATACAGGAAGTCATGTCAGTCACTTACCAACCTTGATGAAGGTGTCTTGCAGGAGAGGCTGGTTCCTCTTGTCATGGAGCTAGACACAGACCTGGCTTAGCAGTCATAGAACCTGAGCAGGGCCAGAGGGAGCAGTTACAGGTTCCCCTGCCAACATGGTGAGCAGAGACACAATAACAGCAACAAATTACCCAGCCTTGGGTATTCCTATATAGCAATGCAAAAGAGACTAACACACACCCTCTCTGGACTATCAGCTTTCAAGGACAGAGATTTTTACTCTTTTTTTGGATCCATTTTGTTCATTGCTGTGTTGCTAGTAGCTAGAACAGTGCCTCCAGAGCAGACACTCATTACTTATTTGTGGAATGAGTGAGTGGTAAAGGGAAGAGCAGGTTCCAATACACAGCACATGCCCTCCTACAGGCAGATTTTAATATTGCCTTCTCCATCACTGTCCCTCTCCCAGTAACACAGGTTAATAGCATCCACATAGTACCCTTTCCTGGTTGTGCTTAGTGTCAGGAAGGACATTCCCACATCTCCTTGGCCTTTTATACATCCTATAAGATCCTGTCTGGCACAAACTTAATCAAATCCCCGTTTTGCTTCTTCTGGAATTTTGTTCACACCTAACAGGTGGTAGTGAAATGGTTTGCTTTTGATCACACATCTTGCAATCCCTGTAGACTGGGAAATCCTAGTGAGCCTGAGCCTGGCTTATTAATTGATGGTTTCTGGCTCTTTGGCTCATGGCCCTGTAGATGGATGGTAGGTGGATGGTAGGTGTCCCATATGAGCTAATTGAATGAGTGAATGAATGAATGAATGAAAGAGACGTAGTCCCAGATTATACCCTCTTCACTAGTGCTGGATTTATCCACCTAAATCTACCCCATTTACCTCTGTTTTTCTCTGCCTGTCTGATATTTGTGTCTGTGTGGGAGTGTGGCCACATAGAGGGCTGAGGACAAGATGGCCCCAGAAGTCCTAGATTTACAATCCTCTAGCTGGGCAGCTCCAGCAGAAGAAGAATTTTTATTCCTCCACATTCGCAAATCAATCCAGAGAAGAGGCTGATGGGTCTCCAGCTTTTGCTACAATTTCTCTTTAGTTTCCTGACTTCTCTAGAGTGTGTGTAGCCTGACTGATGGCAGTCTAAGGAGTTCATTCATTATCCCTCAAGGATGGGCTGGACCAAGCCTGAGCAGAGCTCAATGCCACCTCTCCTTCCCTGGATTCTCTGGGCAGGGCCTAGAGAGTGCTGCTTAGATTTCCTGGGCAATATCCCACAGGGAAATGTAAAGGAAGTTCACACTTCCCTTCAATGACATTGCTCTAGTAGACCAGGCTGACAAGTGTTGAAAAGTAAGAAACTCTTTCTTCAAAATTGAGAATTGTGTTGACTAAATCTTTTTATGTGGGACCGTTTCTGAAAACAGATCCTTTTCTTCTTCTAGTTGCAGTCAGCATTATACTGTTCATTCCCTAACTGCTCCTAGACCTGGAGAAACCTACCTAGTTCATCCCTCTCCCCTC
>NW_003852542.1:1872129-1873760 GCF_000181295.1 Otolemur garnettii | reverse complement strand
AAAAAAAAAAAATTATTATTATTAAATGTAGTTTTAAAAACTCCAGTTTCTTTACCCACACAATGTGCCCTCCCACAAGGTTCTTTAATAAAATAAAGTAAAATTAAATGAAGTGACACATATGAAGCAGGGAGTGTCAGGTAGACACAAAGGAATCACTCTCTAAATTTCAACTGCTTCTCTGTGACAACCACAGTGAAACAAAAGATTGTCTCGGTAGAATGATAGTACCTCCTTATTGAATGAAAACAATGTAAATTCTTCTCCACAGTCCATATATCCTATATATAAGTATACATAAATAAATACTATTTAAATACACAAATACATTTGAGTACATATAAGTACATAATGTAAATATTTACACTTACTTATAAAATATATGCATAAATAATGTAGAAGTACATAATATTTTAAATGATATAAATATTATATATATATATACATCCCTGGTATTTATATTCTTTAATTTTTATAAAACATTTTATTTTAACAAAACAATCTTTGGTTTTTGTATTAAATTGATTCAATTTAAAGTGGTTATTTCAAAAACAAGATCAACCTTAATACTTTGAGCCAGTATGTGAAACTTGAAATTCTGCCTTTCACAGTTAGCTTAATTTTAAGTTTGCTTCCTCTGATTGGTAGACTGGATTTTTTTCTAGTTGTTTTAATGCAGAATTTTTTAAAGGATTCTTTTTTTTGGTCTCCATTCAGAAGTGGGTTCTGTGGATTCTGGTGAATTACTCCCACAAAGTCTCATCGCTCCACCCAGAGCCCGGTCCCTGTGTTGCGAGCTACTACACGGGATAGCCATACTGTGGGATACGAGGACTCTGAGGGGGGAAGCATTTAAGCCCAGAGCCAGGGCCGCAAGAAAAGGCCTAGAAAAGGCTGCTTTGTTCTCACTGTTGAGCTCATTAAAGTGGATTATCATCAGGACAACTAACCCCCAGAGACAAACTCAGTTGCGCTTCAAGAGTCCTTTAGAAATCTGCTCTGGAAGCAGGAATGCGTTTCCCCATGGAAACTGTGCTGCCCATGGTGGTTAGCTGCCAGCCAGCATCAAGGACATGTGATTAACCCACAGAGTAGCTGTGTCTTCCAGCCTGGATTCTGGATTCCAAGGGTAGGTGTGGGAAGGAAGCGATCTTGGTGTATTGCTTCTCTTTTCCAGAGCACAGGGAGCTGCCCTGGACCTGACGGTGTGAACACAGGACACCCAGACCCTTTGTTAACCCCAGAAAGTTTGTATAAATGTTGGTTTCTACAGGCATACTTGCATTGTTCTAGGGAGTGGATCCAAAGCTTTCATGTGACTGTAAAATATGTCACTGACAGCCCCACTCCCGCCAAAAGGTTAAATAAAAATCCTTTTCCTAGTCCTTGTTCTGATGCCAGTGTGTCTCTGGTTCCCTCCCACCTTCTGTTCTGCTTCTGTGTCTCCCTCCTGGCAACTCTCCTCGCAACAACACAGCCCACCATGCACAGGGCCACTGTTCTGCGGGCAGGGTGGCTGAGGTTAAAGACTTGTCCAGCAACCTGAAAGTCTCCTTAGGGGCATCTTCTGGGATCTGCTCTTGCTTTTTTATATGTGGGACCATTTCTGAAAACATAAATTACTTTCTTCC
>NW_003852542.1:1870265-1871911 GCF_000181295.1 Otolemur garnettii | reverse complement strand
CCCACCTAGTGGGTCCTCAGTTTGAATGAAGGACTGACTACAGGCTAAGGGCAGGGTAACTTGTTTGTTTTATTCTGTTTTTTATGCCCCCAAGTTGGAACAGCAATCTAACAGATATAAATTTGCTGCTTAGGATAATAAGCAGAATATATGAAAGAGGGGGTTGTCTCAGAAAACACAGTAGGGAGAGAGGCCTTACTTAAAAACCTCAAACATTCAGGCAGCATCTTGAAAACCCCATATTTTCAGCCCAGGCATGGTGACTTATGCCTGTGATCTCAACACTTTGGGAGGCTGAGTCAAGGGATGGCTTGAGACCAGGAGTTCAAGATCAGCCTGGGCATCATAGCAAGACCCCGTTTCTATAGAAAATTTTTAAAAATATTAGCCTGACATGGTGGCACATGCCTACAGTCCTAGCTACTCAACAGGCTAAGGTATGAGGATCCCTTGAACCCAAGAGTTGGAGGGTACAGTGAGCTATGATCAGGCCACTGTACTTCAGCTTGGGTGACAGAACAAGATTCTGTCTCAAAGGGAAAATAAAGGTTCAGCACCTGTAGCACACTGGTTACGGCACCAGCCACATACACTGAGGATGGTAGGTTCAAACCTGGCCCAGACCAGCTAAAACAACAATGACAACTGCAACAAGAACAACAACAAAAATGGCCAGGCATTGTGGCAGGCACCTGTAGTCCCAGCTACTTGGGAGGTTAAGGCAAGAGAATTGCTTAAGCCCAAGAGTTGAAGGTTGCTATGAGCTGTGACACCACTCTACCGAGGGCAACAAAGTGAAACTCTGTCTCAAAAAAGAAAGAAAACAAAAAGGAAGTTATAAAGGAAACCCAGTATTTTAAACTCTTTTAAGCCAAAAACATTCTTCTTTACATTTTATCCAGATACTGTATGCTGTAGTCCAAAATTTATGTGCTGCAATCTCAGCCCCCAAGGTGATGGAATTAGGAAGTGGGGCCTTTGGATAGTTAAGTGGGGCTTTTGGGAAGTTATTAGTTATCTGGGCTCTGCCTTCATGAATAGGTTTAGTGCCTTTAATAGAGGCCCAAGAGAGACCTTTTGCCCCTTTCACCACAAGAAGATGCAGAGAAAAGGTACCGTCTATAAACCAGGAAACAGGCCCTCAACAAACACTGAATCTACTTTGATATTGGACACCCAAGCCTCCAGAACTATGGGAACAAATTTTTGTTTTTATAAACTACCCGGTTATTTGTTCATAGCATCCCAGATGGACTGAGACACTGCCCATCAATGAATTTATACAGGTTCTCTTTATATCTGGTTTTGGTGGTGAATTTAAAAAATATCCCTAAAACACTATCCGTCATTTTCTCAAAAACCACCCGCAAGGCCTTCCTGAAAGATTTGTACAGAAACATCTAAAGTCAGGGCCAAATGTGTGACACTGTACTATTTTTTTTCTATTTCATCTCTAATGCCACTCTCACCTTTTCCCTCAAGGAATGATAGAATTAGATCAATTCAAACATTATGTCCCAATTAAGGGAGAGTCTGTCTGTGTTTCTTTGAATCTAAGCTCAGCCTCACAGACTTGTAGATCATGTCTCTCTCTCTCTTTGGGGGACTTGGATAAGACCTTATGAACAGTAGCCTCTCCAGTGATG
>NW_003852542.1:1865926-1870167 GCF_000181295.1 Otolemur garnettii | reverse complement strand
AAAAAAAAAATAGGCTGAATAGTGTCCCTCTCAAAATTCATAACTAAGAAAAGATATTTATGATGTGCTAAACGAAACTTTGGAGGTAAATTATCAGCATAACTAATTTAGCCATTGCTGTCAACTATCTGCAGATAAATATCAATAGCTTTGTGATACATTCTGTATTTTTTGCATTATGTAATGTTTTTGTATATTTAAAAAGTTGGGGTGGCGCCTATGGCTCAAAGGAATAGGGCGCTGGTCCCATATGCCGGAGGTGGTAGGTTCAAACCCAACCCCAGCCAAAAACCACAAAAAGAAATAGAAAAATTAAAAGTTGAAAGAAAAAAATTCATAGCTACCCAGAACCTCAGAATGTGACCTTATTTGGAAATAGGGTCTTTGCAGATGTAATTAGTTGAGGATTCATACCAGAGTAAGCCAGGCCCTAAATCCAATGTCTGGTGTGCTTATGAGACGAGGAGAGGACACACAGAGATGAGTACAAGGAAGAAGACGATGTGACGATGGAGACAGAGATGGGAGATACTTCCCCTGGGAGCGATGTAGCCGAGGAATGCCAGGGATTGCTGGCAATCACCCGATGCTAGGAGAGAGACAGGGAACAGATTCTCCCACAGAGCCTTGAGAAGGAACCAACCCTGCCAATGCTCTGATTTCAGATCTCCAGAACTGCGTGAGTGAATACATTTCTGTTTAAGCTGCCCAGTCTGTGGTAGTTTGTTACAGAAGCCCTAGCAACCCCTGCAGGGAGACTGCCTTCAGAATCCCCCTTGGAGCTGCCTTTGTTTCTCCATTTCCCTATGTCTTCCAGTAGCACCTGCAGGGCCTAGGGTGGGAATCTCAGTTATATGAGTAAAATGTGCAGTTCTGTGGCTCTGTGATACCCAGCCATAAAGTGACCCTTGGAAGATAGCTCTTTGCAAAGTCCAGGCATTGGCCTAGGGCCAGGATGTGCTGCACACGTTTTTTTCCCCTCTCTATAGCAGAGATGATAATATGACCTGAGTATGGAGGTAATATTAGTGGATTAGCAGAATCTTGCTAAGAATATGCAAGGCTGGGGGCTAGGGACACAACAAGGAAGCAAAAGGCATTTGGAGGCTATGATCCAGTTCTTGTCATAATGAAAACTGCCATTTATTACGCACTTAGCATGCCAGGCAGCGTGCTAAGCACTTTACAAACATTGTCTCATTTTAGTCTCCCATCTGGCCTTTTGACGTAAGTAATGTGCCCAAGGTCAAGAAGTTAGTAAGTAACAGAGGAGGGCAGATAAGATGCGTACACAGGAGAAAAAAGAAAGGAAGAAGCAACAGAGCTGAAGGTAACATGGGCTTAGGACACAATTTAGCAGAAGAAACATGAAATGATAGAAAAACCTACAAAATAGAGATAAAAATAGTTTCAACCTCACTGGGTTGTCTGAAGCCTAAATGAACTAGTATTTCAAAGGATTTTTCTTTCCACATGTCTAGCATAAAGTAAGCTCTCAACAAATATCAGCTATTCCAATTATTATGAAATTGGGTGAGGCAGAGAACCAGAGCCTTCCCGATGGAAAGATTGCCTAAAGAAAAAGTAGAGATTCAGAAATGGGTATATTTTATCCCCAAATCCTTTATTGACACTGAGCATGGAGATGATGAAAAAAGAAATAAGAGTGGCTAAATAAAACAAAAAGCACTGGGGAAGTGCTCTGTGTGGTCTCCTGAGCTGAAGTGTCCTTACAGCAGCCAGGGGAGAAATAGGTAGCTGTCAGGTGACACGAAACTCCAGGCCATTTCCTACCTTCCCCACCAGCAGCCAGACCGTGCTGAGCTATTTTACGCACAGGACTAAGTTCCTTATGGGATTATGTCTAAAGAAAGAACTCTGATTCTTAACTTTGATCCTTAACTAGCCCTGTGATTTTGGGCACATCTTTTCACCTCTCTGAGCCCTAATGTGGCCACCTATCCCCAAGTATGGTCAGGAGCATTATATTATTCAATGTGTGTCAAGAACACAGAACAGTGCTGACATGTAGTATTAGCCAAAGGATTCTGCTATTGCCTTATAGAGGAGGAAAGCTCCGACAAGAGACGGGAGATGGCTCCTCAAAGTGGCCAGACTGATTAGTAGCAAAGCCAGGCCAAACTAATCTTTGGCCTGTGGGATACACTCCTGTAATCCTGACCTATACTTCCTCTACACCAGACACTGTGCAAAGAGCCTCAAAAATACATACAAGTCATTTAAGCTCACAACAACCCTAGGAGCTGAATATTATTATTCCTCCCATTTTGCAGATAAGGAAACTGAGGCTCAGAGGAGTTAAGTAAATTGCCCAAGGACTCAGAGCGTGTTAGTGATTGAGCCGGGCTGCAAACCCAGGTGGCCTGGCAGCAAACTATTAATATTAAATTTTGCCTTAATCAGGTGATGTCTTCATTGGTAGTCCAATCCCCAGAAATAGTTGGTAAGGGACAAAAGTTAGGAGGTCTAGGATATAATTTCAGGAGCAGAGGGAGAAGGTTCGCTGGGCTGTGTGGGATGAGAGACCTGGGGTCTTGGCCTTTGTTACTGGCTCCAGCAGAGTTCCATTGGGCAGCCCTTTGGGAGAGTGTTCTCCAAGATCCAACCTCCTGGTCAAGCCCTTCTCCTTGCTGAGTCCCCTTTGCCCTTCCCCAGGTGCCCTTCACTTCAGTGTCCTGGCTTCCAAGCAAGGCTAGTGTGAAGAGTGGCACAGCTTTTCAACTTCTGGTTCAAATGCCAGATCTGCTACCTGCTGTCCTTGTGTGGGGTATTTAACCTCTCTACACCTCATTCCCCATCTGCAAAATAGGCATACTTTTCTTGTACTTCCTTTGCTTTACTCTTAGCATTACATTTACTAGTGTCTGCGAAGCAAACAGCAGACAATATCACTCCATTCGTGTTGCTTCCTCTCCCATCCCCTGCTTATACTACCCCCTCCCACCTCCCCTCTAACTGCAGAGCCCAGGGTTGTGGCTTTTTCCGCAGACAGCCCTCTAACAGATGAGAAAATACTCAACTCAAATGGATGTCAATCGATCCAAACTTAATAGTAACTAGCAGTTACAATAATATTATATGCCAGGCTGGTGGATACATTTAAAGTAAATACATTTAAATACTTTAAATGTATTTTTCTCATTAAATATTCAAATGAAGCATGCAATTTCCTGAGGTTTTGGAGACCTCAGTGAGTAGCTCGCCTGAGGTCACACAGGGATATAGGATCAGAGCAGGGTTTCCGCCCAGGCGCCCAGCGCCTGTACCCTGCGGTCTGTCCCACTGAGAAGCTGGGGCCTGAGCCAACCGATTTCCCTTCTCAGCTAGTGGTGTAGCCAAGAGGTGGTCTGGGTTCTGCAGCCCAGAGAAGGGGACTCTGGCCTGGGGCGTTGCGCCCTCTGGGGGAACCCGCGGGGAAGACCTGAAAAAAAATAACCCGTGGTGGGTGGGGAGAAGGCGGGGCTTGGAAGACCAGGCTGCTTTCTGCAGGTGCTTAGCGTATCACCAGCGCCTGCAGGACCGTGAAGTCCCTAAGTTAAACCCACGTTTAAACCCAGACTGATTGAACACATCCTAAGTTAAACCTATGTGTAACTTAGTTGAACACGTCCCTAAGTTAAACTCAGATTGAACACATCCTTCATGAGGATCTGGAATGTATCAGGAACTGGTGGAGAAGAATTTCAAAAACAAGAGCTGTGCCTACAGGAGCTGGCATGGGGGACCGTCCTCGGTGCAGATCAGCTAACATTCAGGCATCCTGTGCAGTCCTGAGCTCATCAGAGGCAGCCAGGCGAGGTGAAAACTATTCATGTCCACTTCAGAGAATATGAAACTTGAGGACAATAGGACAACTGGGGCCTCTGTTGCTTGAAAAAGATTCCTGCTTTGGTGCAAAATTGTAATTCAGAAAAAATTCTGGAGTTTCTGTGATTGTTCTGTGGTGGCTCAAGCCTGTAATCCCAGCACTTTGGGCGGCTGAGACAGGAGAATCGCTTGTGGCTAAGAGCTCAAGACTAGCCTGGGGAATGTAGCTAGACCTTGTCTCTACAAGAAATAAAAAAAAAATGAGTCAGGTGTGCTGGCTCATGCCTTAGTCCTAGCTACTAGGAGAGCTGAGGCAGGAGGATTGCTGGAGTTCAGGAGTTTAAGGTTTCAGTGAGCTATGATGACACTACTGCATTCCAGCCTGAACAACAGAATGAATCCCTGTCTCAAAA
>NW_003852542.1:1858230-1865478 GCF_000181295.1 Otolemur garnettii | reverse complement strand
TTTTTTTTTTTTTTACACTCAATAGAGCAGAATAGCTGTTATCCTTAATATCTTTTATATACCTGACAAGTCAAGCAGCCTCATTTGCTGGTGGCTTTCACTGATAACAGGAAAGGAAAAATAAATGATCTTCATTAGTTCACAAGGTCACTAATCATCCAAGATCAAAGCTAGGGACCGTTAACCCTGATACCACTGGCTTTGAGTAAAGGAGCAATACATAAAGGGGAGAATTACCTGGTGACAGCAAGGACGTGTGGCTATGTGTGGAGGGTTAAGGGTTGGAAATGAGGAGAGGGCGATGGAAAGACATTAACAGAGGTGGAGAGAAGAAATGGAGAAAGACTTGAGTAAATTTAGTGGCTCTTGAGTGGAGGCTGTCAGGAAAAAGGAAGAAACAATAGTTACATAGTATCTATACTTTGCCTCCTAAAATGAATGTCAGTAACACTTTGCAACTTGAAAACTGAAGGGGAAATTTAATCTAGATTTTCAATTATTTAAAACTGAAACATAGTATAGTTAGGGGTTGGTCAGAACTGAAATCAAGGCTGTTTTGAGGAATCAGACCACATCACTCACTGAAGAGATCTTCTCTGAGATCAGGGCAGGTTGGCCCCTAGATCAGTCTGGATATAAGCAGAAGAGAGAAATCATACAGTAATTTGAACAGGAAAGTTTATTATAAAGAACTATCTATGACAGTGAATTGGAGTCACAAGGGATTGGCCAGTAAGAAGTCAAAAGAACTGGCTCGGCGCCTATAGCTCAACCGGCTAGGGCGCCAGCCACATACACCTAAGGTGGCGGGTTCGAATCCCCAGCCCGGACCTGCCAAACAACAATGACGGCTGCAACCAAAAAAATAGCTGGGCGTTGTGGCGGGCGCCTGTAGTCCCAGCTACTTGGGAGGCGGAGGCAGGAGACTCGCTTGAGCCCAGGAGTTGGAGGTTGCTGTGAGCTGTAATGCCTCGGCACTCTGCCCAGGGGGATAGCTTGAGGCTCTGTCTCAAAAAAAAAAAAAAAAAAAGAAGTCAAAAGAACTGTAAGGAACATAGGAAGGGCAGGTAGAAGGAGCAGCTGCTACCCATGTGTCCACTAAGGCCCTTAGCATGACAGAACTGCTGAGGTGATGTCAGCAGAACTTGCTGGAATTAAGCCTTCTTGGGTGCTGAAGAAAGATGTTCATGGGGAGGTACCCATGGAGTGCTAGAGGAAGCTACTGGCCTCTGGGTATTGCTAGAGCCTGGGGCTGGAGAAGCTATAGGAACCGATTGAACAAATAAGTATACTGGAACCAGGAAGCAAAACTCCTTCCTCCTGTACTGCCTCTTCAGGACCCTCCAACGGCAAAGTTTTTTTTTTTTTTTTTTTGAGACAGAGCCTCAAGCTGTTGCTCAGGGTAGAGTGCTGTGGCATCACAGCTCACAGCAACCTCCAACTCCTGGGCTCAAGCAATTCTCCTGCCTCCACCTCCCAAGTAGCTGAGACTATAGGCACCCGCCACAATGCCTGGCTATTATTATTATTATTATTTTAGTTGTAGCCAGCATTGTTGTTTGGTGGGCCCAGGCTGGATTCAAACCCACCAGCGAAGGTGTATGTGGCTGGCACCTTAGCCGCTTGAGCCACAGGCACTGAGCCAAGGGCAAAATTTTAATGTTTCTGGGAAAGGAAAAATATTTAAAGATCCCAGATCCATTTTAACAAGCAGGCAAAAAGGGTGAATTTGGAGCCAGAAAAACAATGAATTGATAACTGACACACCCAATAAATACCTTAGAATGTTCAGGAAATTGGAAAAAGGTATCCTTTGATTTGAATGGGACTTTCATTACCTGTAAAAAACAGCTTAAACTTGTTTACAATTGGAGTTTAAGCAGGTAGGGGCCTGCCTGATGGGTACCTGGTCATGTGTGCATCAAAGACTTATAGAAACTTATGCTCTTTCATCTAAGATTTCCATTCCTAAGAACCTCCTAAGCAGAGGCAAATGTTTATTTCTGTGTTATTTATGAGAAGGGAACAGTACTTAAAGTCTGACATCAGGATTAAATAAACCCTGGTGTGCTTACAAGATGAAATATTATTAAAACTATTATTAGTAGTAGTTTTACAATTATTAGTAATTACTAATATTATTAGTAGTTATTAAAATATTTTATAATTTTTAATATTCATGATATAAAAAGGAAAAAAGACAAAAATAATGTATCTCTAATAAATTCCGAATTATGTTAAAATTAAAAAGCTGTGTGTGTGTTTGTATATATAATACAACAGAAGGAAATGGTAATGGTGTTCTTTTCGGGCTGGTGATTAATTTTTCTTTTCTTCTTCATACTTGTCTATATTTTCCAGGTTTCCTAGACTAAGCATGTGTTACTTTTATAATTAAAAAATATGTAGAGCACCGTTCAGGGAATATGTACATCTCCAGATTCAGTAGCAGGGGTGAAGGCTGACTTCACAATTTCTTCTAAAGGGTTACATTTTGATTTCTCTCCAGAAGCACAGACCTTTAACTGCGTGTTTATAACTCCACTGGGGTGTGGATAGCATGAGGATCTTTTCTGCTCATATCATTTCCTCTTCCTATATCTCTTGAATCTTTCCTTTGTGCAAGAGGAGAGAGAGAACAAAAACACGCAGCGGCATGATAACACGGCCTTCATAAAACTCTGTTCCTGACAGCAAGCAGCTGGGCTTTGCACAGTTCAGGAACCTACTGCCGAACCCCCCCCCTCCGCAAAACCGTCCTCCTCCTCTGCTAGATACTTAGCAGTTGATTTGGATCTGAAGTTCCCTCTGAAACAATTATTGGGATAAGAGATTTCTTTTTCTTAGATTTTCCCTTGCCAGTTCAGCATACCAGAATCTTTTTTTTTTTTTAACAGAATTCAGTATAGTAAAGCATGCTGCTTAATAATAAAATCAAAGTTCATATCAAATAATAAAGTATATTAATCTTTACTTATTTTAATATCTTCTTGTATGACAAAAAGAAATTAGATTTTCATAGAACACTTTTAATAAGTCACTCTTAAGAGTCTGATGGAAAACCAGCAATGTAATGACAGATATCACTGAGAAAATACTGAAAGAGGAAGAATAATTGGGTAGGCCTCAGGGAGGGGTGTTTAAACTGTTATCCACTTTGGACCTTCTACACACACACACACACACACACACACACACAGACATTAAAATATTCTCTGGCCTTTGGAGCAGAGAAGAGCTGCAGAGGAAGCAAGAGCTTTAATTAATTTAAATGTAAATACCCACACTTGGCTATGGCTACCATTTGGACAGCATAGACAGAGAGAAGCAAGTTTGGAGATCTGAGAGCACAGGAGCTCTGTTCTCTCTCTCATTCAGAACTCTGGAGCCTCACAGGAGTATCTCATGTCCTCAAGCAATGGGAGCTGCAGAGTAACAGGAGCCGAATGGGATTGCAGGGACACAGAGCCTCACCTGTCTTCTCGTGGCTCTGAAGTGAAATGAGGGAATAGTTACATTTTCCTGAGCCTCCATTCCCCCAGGGAGGAATAGAAGTTTGGTTAAAAAAAAGAGAGAGAGAGAGAGAAATACTAATTTCTAGGGTCTCTTGATCATAATGAGAGAATACTGCAGTAGAAAGTAGCATGAGCTTGGTGACTATTTCCATATGAAGACAGAGACCAAGTCTGGAAGCCTCCAATGTGGCACTTCTCTCATAACCCCTACCAGGGCTGGACACACTCAGCTCCCTAGTTCCTGGAGATACTGGTTGCTGACCAGTATTCACTGAGAATTGCCCCAGCTGTGGGGAACTGCCCATGGATGGGAGCAACCCACACAGAGTCAATGACTGGCTAATGTAGGGATCAGAGGCCAGCCTTCTTTGCTTCTATCTGAGACAATTCTAAAGGGTCGTTACAGCTCCAGAGCTTCCCATAGCATCTACTGAGGCCTCAGAAGTGGCCACATTACAGGCTGTTTTTTCTCTCTATTCAGTCTTGCCTTCCTCATTCCCTTACAGGTGCATCTCTTACACTTTCCAGTAAACCCCTTGAATGCATTTCTCGGGCTCAAAGTGGAAACTTGCTGCAAATTAGTCAGTGCCAGAAGTAGTTCTAGGGATCCACCTCTCCAAAGGGATTTTGAAAATCCATCATTTGTTGGCTCGTTGGCAATGTGGATTCTATAACTGATGGTTGAACACATACATGGTATGAGAGGCTTAGAGTACGCTGGATGGGTGACATTTTCCTGATCAGCACTGATATAGCACCTTGGAGAACATTGCAAGGTCCTTGGCTTGCATTTTGGGAAGCCAGTGAAAGATTTTAAACTGGAAAATGGTTTGACCTCATTAATTTACAGGGAAGATAGAAACATAAATCCAGGCTGCAGGAAATCCTATGAGATAAACAACCTGGTTTGATTAATTATGTGAACATATCTGGAAAGACAGAAAACACTGTAAACCAGGTTAGATGGCTCAAGAGCATCTCAGGTAAGTTACATAAGAACTGATTACTGTGTATGATGGGGACCAGTTAGTCATAGGTAGCTGTGAGACAGGAAGAAGGGGAAAATGACTTTATTATATTCTTTTTTATATGTTGCATTTAGTATCACACAACTTTGTTGCCTTTTCAACAAATAACAATCTTTTTTAAAGATAAGCAATAGACTGGGAGTAAATACTTGCAACACACAAAATTAACATTAATATTCCCAATTTAGCCCAGGTGCAGTGGCTCATGCCTGTAATCCTAGCACTCTGGGAAGTTGAGCTTGAACTCAGGAGTTTGAGACCAGCCTTAGCAAGTATGAGACCTTGTCTCTACTAAAAATGGGAAAAACTAGCTGAGCATGATGGTGAATACCTATAGTCCCAGCTACTTGGGAGGCTGAGGACAAAGGATCTCTTGAGCCCAAGAGTTTGAGGTTGCTGTGAGCTATGATGATGCTATGGTACTCTACCCATGGCAACAGAGTGAGATTCTATCTCAAAAAAAAATCCCAATTTATAAATGTTTTCTACCACTCAATAAGAAAATAAACAGCTAAGTAGGAAAAAAGATATTTATCTATCCATCTTTTTCAAAATATTTTAATGAATCCCAAACCCATGTCAGGCACCATTTTACATGCTGGGGGTTGAGCAGTGAAGTAATTAACAAAGCCTACTGCAAGCCAGAGGCTCATACTCAGTAAGGGATGGGGAGGAGAGCATATATACGAGAAATTCACAGAAACTCTAATGGTCATGAAGAAATGAAAAATTCTCAACCTCACACAAAAAAATAAATACAAAGTGAAACAAGAAGAAGATAAGACATCATGTTGAACCCTTGGATGTCAAAGATGAAGTACACTGGGAACATCCATCAACAGTGAGGATGGGAAAATTGCCATTCCTTTACAGTGGTAAATGGCGTGGCCCAAGAGCAAATGAGCATAATTTCCCCATGTGTGATAAAGTTGAGATGGTTCATACCCTTCAATCCAGCAATTCCACTTTTAGGATTCTTTGTAAATAATACCAAAAATCCAGAAAGGCATATTGAGAACCAATGTTACTGCATTTTATTTATTTATTTATTTATTTATTTATTTATTATTGTTTGGGATTCATTGAGGGTATAATGAATTAGGTTACACTGCTTGCATTTGTTAGGTAAAGTCCCTCTTATAATTGTGTCCTGCCCCTAAAAAGTATGTCATACATGTGAACCCCCAACCCCCTTCCTCCTCTCCTCTCCCCGCTCCCTCATTCCCCTACCCCCACCTTGTATTAGATCATCTCCTGCCTTCATATTAGAATTGAGTACATTGGAGTCTTGCTTCTCCATTCTTGAGATGCTTTACTATGTTACTGCATTTTTGAAAACAGTAAAAATTTGAAAATAGCCTAGATGTTTATCAATAGATAATGGTTAAATAACTGATGATATAGCCACAAATGCACTATAGTACCACTTTGATGTTTAAAAAATGAGGTAAATGTGGTAAAAGATAAGGTAATTTTACAGGTATCAACCTGGAAAAAGAAGGTTGCCAAACAGAATATATAAATGTTTCCAGTTTGGGTTTTTAACAAATTCTGTATGTATGTGTATTTTTAACTTTTTATTTTGGAACAACTTTCAGATTTACAGGAAGTTTTAAAAAATGTCTTTTTTTTTTTGGAGACAGAGTCTCAAGCTGTCACCCTGGGTAGAGTGCCATGGCATCATAGCTCACAGTAACCTCCAACTCTTGGGCTCAAGTGATCCTCTTGCCTCAGTGTTTCTATTTTTAGTAGAGAAGGGAGTCTCGCTTCTTGTTCAGGCTGGTCTCAAACTTGTGAGCTCAAGCAATCCACCTGCCTCGGCCTCCCAGAGAACTAGGATTACAGGCGTGAGCCACAGCACCCAGCCTAAAAACTGTCTTTTTATTTCATTTTTATTTTTTGAGGATGAGGATATAAAGTTCATGTGCAATTTAAAATAGTTTAATGTAGTAAATTGCACATGAACTTTATGTTCATCCTGTATATTTTACATATAGAAATACTGATAGCATATATTAACAAAATATTTTACATGTAGGAAAGGACTTAAGATTCTTTTTAAAGAAAAATATGAAACAGAATATTCAAATACATTGGCAATATCTATGAAATTTCAAATATGCCTAGGTCATACATAAATGAAGGAAATAAAAAGTTTAAGTATATATTCTATATGGTAAAAATAAAAACCAAATACCTGGTTAAAACTATTAACCTCTAGTTTGTAACTTTAAACAATTAGTGTATCATTAAAAAAATTGATCTTGAAGTAAAATTGAGGAGAGAGGTTTATTTTAGACTCCACTGCCTTTGTAGAAAAATTCAAAATGGTATAATAAGAAAAATACTAAATGAAGAATGTATATAATCATTGCCACGTTCCTTCCCTTATCCTAGCATTGTTGTTCTGGGGATGCATCAATCCTGAGTACTCTAATTTCTGATTTATAATGATATTCCTTCAGATCTAATTTCATAGAAGAAGGAAATCAATGCCATCAATTGGAAGGGCATCAATGCCATTGTAAGTTGTACAGTTACAGATAACTGTTCTGCATATATGGCTGCAGGACAAGGGGGAAAATCTGTATTAAAGAGGTGCATAGATGTGCTTCAAAGAACATACAGGCGTTCGAGTCCTTGTAATGTTCCAGGAGCCCAGTAATATCAGGAAAATGGAAGACAAAAAGATCATGTGCATCAAA
>NW_003852542.1:1849615-1857428 GCF_000181295.1 Otolemur garnettii | reverse complement strand
CTGAAAACCTATGCCCACAGGAACGATCTAAATCCAGCCCTGTGGACCAACAGCTGTGCTTCCTTTCTTGGCTCCTTAACAAAACCTCCCTTTTCTCCACTGCGCGCACCGTCTCCGCACCTGAGCAGCTCCCTCTCTTTCTGACCAAGACCGCGTCTTTCCACTTCACCCCTAGCCGTCCTTCCTGTCAGTGCTTCTACTCCGACTGGTTTTGCCATTTTGACAAATGATGCACAAATTCCTGTGTTATAAATACTTCTTTTTCAGTTTTTCCGGCCGGAAGTTTCTTCTGGGCACTTTCTGGATGTTATCCCCCTCGGAGCGCAGCTTCCCTGGGGCTGTCATCACCTTCACGGTCACATTGGGCGCTTGCGGAGGCAGAGAGGGCAGGCCCGTGATCCCAGCACCTTGTGCAGGTCCAACCAGACGGAGGCCTCTCTGCAACCCCCCAACCCCACCCTGCGCTTTGTATACACATTTTAAGAAAGGAAAAGACTGTATGAAAATTGTCTCTGTGCATGGAGAAGGCTCCATAAGCTGCTACTGTCAACATGTCTTTAGGAAGCTACTTTTTGGATGGGTAAGGAGGCGTTGTTGCAGTTGGCAGTCTGATTCCAGCTGTCACTACTTTTGAGCCAGGTAAAAATTTGGGCAAGGCATTTTACCTGTAGAGCTGTGTCAGTTTTCCTCTAGTGATTAAATGAGACCATAAAACTTCCTAAGCTTCCTGTGAAGCTTAACTAAACAGAAGTGAAAGTCAGATTGGTCATTATTATGCTGATTTATGCATCGACAAAATCACTTCAAAGGCCCCTTTAGGGCATATAGGAAACTCTGTACCAGGCATCCTCAAACTACAGCCTGGGGGCCACATGGGGCCCGCCTTGGACATTTATCCAGCCCAGCGTTTTTGCCCCCACTGCCTGTCCCGCTTAGCAGCTGACTGGTCCCAGGCCTGCAGTCCAGCCCTCCAATGGTCTCAGGGACAGTGAACTGGCCCCCTGTTTAAAAAGTTTGAGGACCCCTGCTCTATACCACCTTTAGAGAAGACAGTTAGAAAGCCCCATGAGGCTACAAACCCTGGGTACCAATTCCCAGAACAAGACTGAGTTTGGCCCCTGATAGAGAACATAAGACACTAGGCAACCCAAACTGTCCATCATGAACTGGACATTACTTAATCCACTGAATTGTAAAATTGGAGTGTGCAGCAAATGCAATGACAACCCTCTGAGTCTAAGCTTTATGGAGAATTCAGTGCTAAAGTTCTTTTTGTTCAGAATATGTTGGATTCTTGGATAAGGCCCAATAAGGTTTAAAAGGCTAAAAAAACCTGCATGAGCAGGTGACCCACAATCTAAGGGTTCTTCATTCCATTTCTTCACCACTTCTCTCTCAACCCACTCCTACTGCAGCATGGGGAGGTGCCTATGACTAGTTGACAGAGGAAGAAGCACAGCCTTGGTTTGCAAATGAGTCTGCACAGTAAACATACAAGCAGAGAGCTGCTGATACATCTCCCTTGAGAAGCATCTGCAAGACAGGGTGGAGGGAATTGTAAGCAGTGCTTCTGTTTCCCCCTTAGTGCAGGAAGAGAGATGCCCTGGGGTGTGAAGCTGTACCAATTTATGGTCAATAATTAGTGGTTTGGAAGACTCATTATTAACATGTAAAGAATAAGCTGGTAAGACTGGTGACAAGAAGGTCTGGAGAGAAGTATATGCATAGACTCTTCAAAATGCACACTAAAAACGTGCATATTTTCAACCCCTGTGAATACTCACCAAAAAGCATCCACTGCAGGGAGGGGTCTCCATGGTCTGGTGGACAAAACAACCCATGTGTGGCTGAAAGTGATTTCCTTTCTCTAAACACTTTGATGTGTACTCAATGGGCCCATGAATGAAATGGCCCTGGTGGCAGGGATTAAATTTATATGTGAACTCATCCACCTGGACTACTCTTACCAAGACTAATCTGACTACTGTCACTGCTGAGTGCCCAGTGTCCCAACATCAGAGATCAATCTGAGGCCTCATTGTGACATGTCTCCTTGGAATGCCAGCCAGCTCCTCATCTTAGGTTAATTATCTTAAACTTTTTCCCTTATGGAAGAGACAACAATCTGTCTTCATAGGAATAGATACTTATTCAAGATAAGGATTTGCATTCCCTGCTGACGGTGCTTCTGCCAGCACCATTTGTGGACTTAAAGGTCCTTCCTTACTCATCACCTTGGTAACTCACACAGAATTGCCTATGATCAAGAAGCTCATTTTATGGGGAAGGGAGTAATGAGCAATGAGCTCATCTCTATAGAATTCACTAGTTTTACCATGTGCCACACATTATCCCCAATCAGCTGGCTTGATTAAACAGCAGAATGGCCTACAGTACGGGCGGGTATGGTGTCAGCTGGGAGGCTAGGCGGCTGTTTTATAGCATGTGGTATGGCCACACGCTAGTGGCCACGATATGGTTATGGACAAACTGTTTCCTAAAATCTTCTTGATTTTTCAGAGGCTTTGCCTTTCTTCTAATTCTTCCTAATACTGTTTCCTTTTATAAAAACTTGTCATTATTCTGTTATAAATCCACTATTGTTTCTGTCTTTACTCCACATCAAACAGGGCAAGATGCGATCACTCAGATTGTTTGGGGGTAGGTGGCTCTTGGTCCCACTCTCCACATTACTTGGTTTCTCTTCTCAGAGCCACCGGTTGGAGCAGGTCGATTTCTTAGCTCCCTGCCTGGTTCCCTTTCCCAAGGGACATTTGCACTACTTGCATGGCGAGCTTTCTCATACTCTCTCTCTGCATTTCTCTGGTTCCCAAAGTGAGTGGAATATCTCTTGTATGAACTACTGTGGGGTCCTTTGGGTCCTTCCCACAGACAGTTCTTTACTTCTAGAACTAACTGTCCAATATGTACTTACTATACACACACTTACGTTCCCCAACCTCAGCTCCCCAATACATACACACAGTACTTGCTTACTGCCACATTCCTTGGAACTGGCAGTGTCTGTCTCCACAAATGTGGAATGTGAGAATGGAAGGTGGAGGGTATGGGGGAGAAGGGAAGTGCATGCAGAATAAAGTATGCGTGAAGGTGCATGAGGAATATCCAAGGGACTTATGGGGGTGGGTTAGATGAAAGTTTTTGTTTTTCCTATGCTTTAGATATCTGAGCCACAGCACAGAACCGAGATGGAAGAGTCAAATTTCCTTTCGTCTATCTAGTACTCATGAGGCAAAGCCAGGGAAGATGCCAGGAGCTATAGCCCAGGTGTTTTTCTCAAAATGGCAACTTCTGCCTTATAATCAGATCCCAGTTCATCTATCTAATGATTGTCTATTGGTCTTAGTTTTAAGTGCTGCTGCGAGATTTGATTATTTTTGTCAACCTCATGGGCATCTTTGCAGTAATTTAGGGACAGAGTTTTGAGGTCTACTACTTCTTCCAATGTTATTCAAGAAATCTCCCCCAGTGGCTTGGCGCCTGTAGCTTGAGTGGCTAAGGTGCCAGCCACATACACCTAAGGTGGTGGGTTCGAATCCAGCCTGGGCCTGCCAAACAACAATGACGGCTGCAACCAAAAAATAGCTGGGCGTTGTGGTGGGCCCCTGTGGTCCCAGCTACTTGAGAGGCTGAGGCAGGAGACTTGCTTGAGCCCAGGAGTTGGAGGTTGCTGTGAGCTGTGATGCCATGGCACTCTACCCAGGGGGACAGCTTGAGGCTCCGTCTCAAAAAAAAAAAAGAAAGAAATCTCCCCCAGTTTGGTAGTTCAGTCAGAAGCATTTATTGTGAAGTTACACTGTGCCAAGTAGGGGGTTAAGTGTACAGACCCCACGATCACTGCGTACGGGTAAGCTCATAATCTAGCACCAATGCGCTCAGCAAGCCTCTTGGTTCTCTGCCCCTTCCTCGTTGCCTTCACCCACTTCCCCTTTATCACCCTGTTCTTCCCTTTGTCCCCACTGTCCCTGACACCATCTTCCTTTTTGTGCTCCTTGTCTTTACATCTCCCTCAATCCCTGCAAAGCAAATCGACCATAATGCCACTAATGCCGCAGTGCCACAAACAGGATGAATCACTCCCTCTGCCCGGACAAACCCCTCAGAAGTTGAGTTTGTCTAGGTGCCTCCTGGAAAACATGAGGCAAGAAACATGAAGGCAATCCAAGAAATGGATTGCTGTGGTCTGTTCTGCCCCAGGAGCAGCCCACAGTCCACAAGGAGGCAGCATGGTACAAGGGGCCTGGAGCCAGGCTTGGTCCCGAATTCCAGATCTAAGTGCAGCTGGATGGCTGGGTGCTTCACTTCTCCAGCTCCCTTGTCTGTCAAATGGGGATAATGATATCTACATGAGAGAATTCTATGGGAAGAAAATGAGAGGAAATATTTTACAACATAAAGCACCATGCCCAGAATACAATAAAAGCTGAAAAATATGATTTTCTTCCCTATCTTATACATAATGCTGAATTTATTTCCTAAAGAATTTGTCTGGGGGCAATATGACCTTTGAAGATCTTCTATATTCCCAGAAAATAGTATTCATCTGCATGTGCACACTTTCCAGGTCTGCTAAGTGGAGAATGTCAAAATTAAGTCTGTTCATGTATGTGGTACGTGTTGCGAGTATGCCCAGGTGCACTTGTGTGACTATCTCGGAGATTCCAAGGACATGAATCAGTTAAATTTCATTGAGATTATTGTCTAATGTAGTAGCCAAGTAGCAGATCTTCATGAAACCCTCACTCTGTTTGTTCTAGATGCCACAAGGCACAAAGCAATACAAGATATGGCTCCTGCCTACAAGGATTTACTAGTTAAGATTCTTCAAATGAATTGAGGCACACAGGTAAAATGTATTGGCTTAGGGAGGAATATTGCAGAAAGAATAGGAATAAATTCTAGCCTCAGCTTCAGCCGGATCCAGGCCTTAAACTCTGCCAGGACTCTCTTCCTGTGTTTAAGTCTCTGTTTCTGTTTCCTTGCTAGCTTTGTTTTCTTATACAGTCTTCTCCATAAGGCAAGGGATGCGGCTATCAGAAGTTTCAGCTTTGCATCCAAACAGTGTGTGACTGGATAGGAAACTGGACTCTTTTTCCAAGTTCTAATGAGAAAGATCCCACAGAAAAACTGATTGGCCAGGCTTTGTCATGTGTCCATTCCTGACCCAATCACATGTCCTTGGGAATTAGTACACAGTTTTGCTACCTACCCTCACTGGTGGCTTGAGTGCAAAGTATTGTGAATGGCAGACTCATGGGGTGGGGGCTCAGGGAAGCTGCCTCAGAAGGAGGAGGTTGGTGTTATGGGCAGAGGATATAAATAATTATCTGCTGTATGGATGCATACTAAATTTTACTGTGGAGGAAAAGTAAACAAGCACAATATAAACAAACCATTTAACTCAAAGTTTCAGAAAAACAGTATTATGACCCAGTTATTTTCAGCAAGTTACTATGGTTTTAGAGCTCAATCTATGTCTATGAGATGAATATTTATCTCATTTACTTTATAGTAATGTTTATTAACCATAGTGTGAAGTAAACAGAATTTATGTCGCCTCTCTTGTATCCTCTCCAAATGGCTGGGGCTTCTTTCTGTGACCACAAATGCCTATAATTCCTAGTATTGATATAACATCTGCTGACATTAATACCACAGTGTGAACCTTCTAGATGCAAACTGATATAACAGCCATGGAACTCACTAGTGATGTTTTCAAAGAGTGAAATTTGAGATCCCTAGATCTGTTCCACTTTTTGTGATATCTTAGGGTAGGATCAGAAATAATGTTAGACCAAGCAAAAGGTAATGGGGTGACCTTGAATTTGGATATAGACTTGATTCATCGAGGTGGTAGTGGAATGGGGAGAGAGGAGCTACTCAGTCAAAATTGTGGAGGTGAGATCAAGAGGCCTTGGCAAGTGCTTGGAAAAGGGGAATACAGCAGAGTGAGATGACACTGAGGGAGGTTGGAGAAGCTATCACAGAACCAGCAGACAGAGAGGTGAAGCAGTCTGGAGGGAAGAATTCCATTCCAGACATGGTGAGGATGAGCTGCTGGGATGTGTTGGTAGTATGAGACTCAAACTTAGGAGAGAAGATAGATGTAGGCACCCACCCTGTGTGGAGGTAAGGACTAAACCATGATGGTGAGTGAGACTGTCAACTGAAAAAGTATATATAGAGAAAAGAAGACCGAAAAACCCCTTTGTGGTGGAGGAAGTAATTGGAGCCAGAGAAAGAAGCAGAGAAGGAGCATCATATTGGAAGAGAAAACCAGATCACCATGTTATAGGCATCAAAGAGGAGTTTGGAAAGGAGAGTGGCCTGTGATTCAAATGTTAAGAGGAGTCTGAGGAGGATTCTCTGAGGCCAAACTGGAAAATCTCTGCTAGGTTTGTGCAATGGACCGAATGTTTGTGTCCCCCTAATTGCAATGTGTTGGAATTAGGAACTGGTGCCTTTGAAAGGTGATTAGGTCATGAGGGTGGAGCCCTTCTGCGTGGGATTAGCACACTTATAAGAAGGGGCCAGAGACCTAGCTCACTCTCTTTCCACCTCAGGATGATATAGAAAGTCAGCTGTCTGTAACCAGGAAAAAGCCCCTCATTAGAACCTGAGCATGCTGGCACCCTGTTCTCTGACTTCTAGCCTCCAAAACTGTAAGAAATACATTTCTGTTGTTTATAAGCCACCCTGCCTCTGGTTCTTTGTTACGGCTACCCAAATGGATTAAGACAGTTGGGATGCCCCCACTTAGGAGAGATACCTCACAAGTAGACCTTAAGAGGAGATTCCTATGCAAGAGACTCATCTTCCAAGGGAGCAAGCACAGCAGGACAGAGAAAGGTGCATTGGACTGTATGAGAAATAGTGTGGCTGTACGATTAATGATAACTATGAGGCCCACTCAATTGTCCCACAGGGCCAATACTACTTGCCTTTAACAGCATAATACAATCTGGCTTGGTGATTCTAGGAGACAAGGCCAACTCAGCACAGATGAATTTTCAAAAACTATAAAACAAGAGAAACTTAAATTTCTGTCATGAAAAAAACATCCGGTAACTTCCATGGACTGAATCCAGGTATAGAAAAGGGGAAAGGATCCCCCAAACTCTGAGACTAGTCTTTGGATGGAGACATTCCTGTCAGTTGGTCATCTGACCCCTTGATTATCTGTGGCCCATGGTACCTACCTGCTCCCATTATCCATCTTTTAAGAGCACTGACAGAATAAAACTGCTTGAACATCAAATAGTGTCTAACATTCATCTTTAATGCAAATTGAA
The DNA here is from genome assembly GCF_000181295.1 of Otolemur garnettii. Taxonomy (NCBI): domain Eukaryota; kingdom Metazoa; phylum Chordata; class Mammalia; order Primates; family Galagidae; genus Otolemur; species Otolemur garnettii. The sequence continues at coordinate 1,850,115 of NW_003852542.1, read as the reverse complement.
TTGAAGGAAAGAAGTTGCCCTTGGGGAAACTGGTTAGTTAAAACCACCCCAAATCCTCAAACACAATGAAAGGGGAGCTGATGAGCAAGAGTGTGCTTCCCACAAACTCCCAGGGAGGGGAGCTCCAGGCTAATCCTTAGTAGGTGCCCGGGCCTGTTTTAGTTAAAAGTTCTCCAGAGAAATAGAACCAATAGGATCTACAGATGCTCCTCAACTTACAATGGTGTTACATCTTAATAAACCCATAATAAGTTGAAAATACTGCAAGTTAAAAATACAGTGACTCACTCCTATAATCTTGGCACTTTGGGAGGCCAAGGTAAGAGGATCACTTAAGGTTGAGAGTTTGAAATCAGCCTAAGCAAGAGTGAGACCCTGTTTTTACAAAAAATAAAAAAATTAGCCAGGTGTGGTGGCACATACCTGTGGTTCCAACTACTCAGGAAACTGAGGCAGGAGGATTGCTTGAGCTCAAGAGTTTGGGGTTGCAGTGAGCTATG
>NW_003852542.1:1837585-1849560 GCF_000181295.1 Otolemur garnettii | reverse complement strand
AAAAAAAAAAAAAAAAAGCACACTTGGATGGGTGCAGTGGCTCATGCTTGTAATTCTAGCACACACAGGGAGGTGGATCACTTGAGCTTAGGAGTTTGAGATCAGCCTAAGCAAGAGCAAAAGACACCATGTCTACTAAAACTAGCCAGGCATTGTGGCAGGTGCCTGTAATTCCAGCTACTCGGGAGGCTGAAGCAAAAGGATCTCTATGGATTAAGCCCAAGAGTTTGAGGTCGCTGTGAGTTATGATGCCACAGCACTCTACCCAGGGTGACAGAATGAAACTCTGTCTCCAAAAAAAAAAAAAAAAACACTTATAAACTCAGCTTATCTTAATGAAATAAGCAAATCAGAGTGAAAAAATAAAAATAAATAAGTTTAAAAAAGAAAGTACATTTAATACACCTAATTTAGCAAATGCCATAGCTTAGCCTAGACAATTTTAAATATGCTTAGAACACTTATACTAGGTTACAGTTAGGCAAAATTACTAACAAAGTCAATTTTATAATAAAATGTTGAATATCTCATGTAATTTATTGAATACTGTATCTAAAGTGAAAAATAGAAGTGTTATATGGGTACTATAAGTATGGTTTTTCCTAAATGCTTATTGTTTTTACATCATTGAAAAGTTGAAAATCGAGCGGTGCCTGTTGCTCAGTGGGTAGGGTTCTAGCCCCGTATACTGAAGGTGGTAGGTTCAAACCCAGCCCCAGCTAAACTGCAACAGAAAAATAGCTGAGCATTGTGGCGGGCGCCTGTAGTCCCAGCTACTCAGGAGGCTGAGGCAAGAGAATTGATTAAGCCCAAGAGTTGCAGGTTGCTATGAGCTATGTGATGTCACATATTGCACTGAGGGCAATAAAGTCAGACTCTGTCTCTACAAAAAAAAGAAAAGGTGAAAAATTATGGAAGTCAAGTCATAGTAAGTCTGGGATTGTGTGTGTGTGTGTTTATGGGGAGAAAAAGAGAGAGAGAGTGATTGACTGATTATGGAAGTTGGCTCATGTGATTATGGAGGCCAAGAGGTCTCATGACTTGCTGTCTGTAAGCTGGTAAACCAGGAAGGCCAGTGGTATAATTCAGCCCAAGTACAAAGGCATGAGAACTGGCGGGTAAGGGTGGAGCTTCTGGTATTAATCCCTGAGTCCAAAGGCCTGAGAATCAGGAGTTTCTGTGTCCAAGGGCAGGAGAAGGTGGCTGTCTCAACTCAAGAAGATAAAGAGAGAGATAATTCCTCCTTCCTCTGCATGTTTGTTCTATGTGGGCGCTCAATGAACAGGCTGATGCCCATCCACAGGGATTGGATAGTATCTTTTCTACTCAAGTCTACTGATTCAAATGCTAATCTCTTTTGGAAATCCCCTCACTGATGCACACAGAAATGTTTTGCTAGCTATCTAGGCACCTCTTAGCTCAGTCAAGTTGACACATAAAATAAACCATCCTAAAGATACACTTTGTGGAGGGGTCAGGGATGGGCTACCAGCTACAGGAGGCAGGGACACATACACACCCAGGTACTATTAGTCCTCCCAGTAGTCTAAGAACAGCCCACCATCCCCACCCAAGAGGGGCTTGTTGCCTTTAGTGAAAATTCCATTTTATGGAATGTTATTCAACGTATTTGTTGGACTGCTTCCTATGATCACAGTCAGATTAAACATTCTAGAGAGCGGTGCTTAGAAACAATGTGTCACTGTCAGAAACAATGTGTCACTGCAGTGCAACACATGAGAAGTAACATTGTGGGATGTACCCCATTACTAGTGATGTCAAGTCATTTGGGTGGGTGGAAGTCTTTTTGAAAAATATATTGTGTGACTTGCCTTGAGGCCATACATAAGACCTCCTAGACTATAGGCCCTGGAGAAAATTTGCTGACCACCAAGTGAAGTGGCCAATAGGAATCTTTATTTAGATCCCATGGCTTAGAACCTAGCATTTCCTTTCCAAAGCTTTAAAGGCTGGGTTGGTTTGAGACTCCTTTTTTGGAGTCCTGCAGTGGCTGTAACTGTAGCCCAGAGCCAGGGGAGATGGGAGCAGGAGGTAAAGACAGTCAGCTATATTTGCTGCTAAAAAAGAGCTGGACAGGGCAGCCGGGGCAGGAGGAAATGGAAGCATCTTGGCTTCTCTTTCTCTACTGCTAAGTGACCAACTCTTCTGGAGCAGAGTTTTCTGGTCTATGCAAAAAAAGAGGTTTGAAATCACAGTTAAAGAAGACTGTGATACGAATGGGGTCCAGGCTTGTGATAGGGGCCTGGCAGTGCTGCAAGTGACAGGGCCATCACCCCAGGCCCTCTGGCCATACAGGAACATGCTGCCCTGCTGGAGCCAGGGTGTGCTTGGAAGGCAGTGAATGAGACAAAGAAGAGAACATCACCCTGGGGAAGTGTCTGTCCTTCCCAACTGAGCAAGCAGGGCTGACCTGACTTGCCAGTGATTTGAGACAGGAACAGCAGAGCCTGTATCTTCATGTGTTGGGCCCTACTCCATCCCCATAATGTCTGGGAAGGTGCTAATGGAAAAGTCTGACGCTTTCTGTTGCATGCTTCACTCATGAGCACCAATAACAAACTACAGTGTGTATGACCCAGTGTGGTGTCCCAAGCATTTTCCTGTATTTTCTAATTAATGTCTATGACAACCCTGTGATATCAATGTTATTGTTACACCTTTATGGATCAAGAAACTGAGGCTCTAATAGGTCAGGTGGTGAACTGAAATTCAGACTCCACTTTCCCATTCTTAGAAGCTTAGTTAAAATGAGGGGTTTGGGTGAGAATTGGTGGTACCTGCAGGAGGCCTAATTCCAAGAGCTGTTTTTAATATTCTGCCTTCATTTTGGTGATAATGTCAAGAAACCTTTCTTTAATAACTTCTAAAGCCCTAACTTCCTATTTTCAGTAAAAAATCATGGAAGTATTCATAGAATAAGACTCTCTCATGTGAGTTTTTCTCCAACTGGGAAATAAAGTCCTTGTGGTCCCCAAAAGTAGTCTCAGGGGGTTCATGAGTTCTTTTTCTTGTTTAAAACAGTTGTAAATATAATCAAAGTTTTAGAAACACTGGAATAGATGCTCTGGAAAGGAGGCGCCAACCCTAACATGTATTTCATAGACTTATAATAAAGTAGGAGCTGAGTGACTGGTCAGAGTCACCCTCCAATTATTTGTTTAATTAACCATCTATTGAATGCCTGGTATGCCTCAAGGATAAAGATGCCAGACAAAAGTAGACCCCATTCCTTGCTTTGTGGAGCTATGATCCAGTGAGTGAACAGATGTGAGGGAAAAATTAAGATAGAAAAAGAAAATGATACAATACCCTATGCATTGCAATGGAATTATTTGCAGGGTTATACTGATGCACATGAGGTTGGGAAATCAGTGTCTCAAGGAGCTATTGGTGGGGTGAAAGGCACAGGTAAAGTTACTGGAGCAATCAAAGGATGAATAATGGTGGGACAAAGACTAGGAGGGCAAGTGAGACACGTAGGGGACACAGTTTAAGGAGGTGCTCACTCTCTGGTGTTGAATTTGCATGACCCTAACAGTGTGTGTCTTAATCACCTCACCTGAACACAGCTCTGAATGATATAGTGGAACTCAGTTGTTGCTACCAAAATCCCCTTTATATGGGTAAGACATCTGTCCCCCAGCTGCTGGGGAATTGGTTGCTAGCAGCTCATAGCTGACTCTTTCTTCAGGGAATTGTCCTCAGTCAAATGAGTACTGTCTTACTTGAGATAGTATGTCCCTTCCCAGGCCTATCCAATGGCAGCCCATAGCTAAAAGCTTGCTAACTTGGCAACACAAAAATGTCCTGAGAGAGGCATTTCTGGCACGACAGTGTGAGAAGCTCTGTGCACCCACCCTGAAATGAAACTGGTAAAATGATTTATTTATTTGTTTTAAAATCAACCACTTAAAACATCTGGAAATGGTCCCAAGAACATACAGCAAATGAAGAAATATTTATTCAGAAATATCTAATAAAATTCAGTATGAACAGCAAAAGTGTGTAGTATTTCAACCAGGATGTGCTCCCTTTCTCCACCTTATCGAATCAGTGAGATGGACACTCCACTATGGACTGGTTTAGCCAAAAACACAGGGCTGCTTCTTCTCACCCCAGCTCTCAGTTGGAGGGTTATCTTCTCAAGAGAGGTAGGGAATTAACATTTCTCATCTGGTCCTCAACTACCTGTCCCAGGTAAGTGTGACTGACTGGAGGGGCCTCCTGTCATCTATCTAGCCTCCAATCATGAGGTGGAGACTCTACCTTGGCCAAGGCACCACTGAGACTACTGGGACCCCAATTGCCCTTGCTCTACCTTATGAATAAGTGATTTTATGCCAGGAGAGATAAGCCAAGCGTATCTGAAACTACTGTTCCCCTTCCACCAAATGCTCACATCCTTAAAATAGTGTCACTTAGAGCTAAGAGTGGCATTTTCTCCGCCTTCAGCTCCAGAGCCATGGCTCATGGACTTTTTTTTCCCCCTGGGATGAAAAACCTATCATAAGACATATAGCTTCTAATCTGCATGTATTTTCAAGGAGCTACCTTTATTTGCAATGGAATGTGGAGAATTTCGGATCTTAAAGCATTCTCAAAAACTGTGGAGGTTGTGGTAAAAGACAGTTTGGTGGATTCACTGAACATACAGGCTAAACCAGAGGCCAATTGATTTTCCTGAAAGAACTGGAGAAGGAAAGAGCTGGGAGGAGTTCGCCTGGAATCAGAACAAATTTCAAAACCTGACCTTCGGAACCATCCCTTCCAAGGAGTTGAATTTTATTGGTTTAGTCTGTGGAGCAAGTTATGGCCCAGGATTTATCAGCTGACAGTTAGTGGAGTTTAATAGCTAGGTCTTATCAGGGAAAGAGATAGTCAAATAGAGCCCTGCCAAAACCACTATCACCCCAGGGTGATAAGACTGTTCATACTCAGGCTACACCCGCTAAGAAGAAACATCAGAAGCTAAATGTTATAGGTGAGGGTAGGATAGATTTCATCAAAATAATCCAGCCAGTCACTAAACGAACAAGTAGTTAATAATAACAAACCCAGAGGGGGGCCAAGTACTCAGAGTTGTTACATTATATTATCTAGAATGTCCAGTTTCTAACAGAAAATTATGAGATATTTAAAAGAAACAGGAAATTATGACTCAACACTGGGTCAGGTAAAGATAACTGCCCAACATTTTCAAAGTAGCCCTTGCAAATATGTTCAATGAACTAAAGAAAACCATGATTAAGTAAAGGAAGGTATGAGCACAATGTTGCATTAAATAGAGCGTATCATATAGTGATATAAATTTTCGAAAAGAAGCAAATGGAAATTCTGGAGTTGAAAATTACAGTAACTGGCTGGGTATAGTGGCTTACGCCTGTAATCCCAGCACTGTGGGAGGCTGAGGAAGGAGAATTGCTTGAGCTCAGGAGTTCAAGACTTGCCTGAGTGAGGGTGAGACCCTGACTCCTAAAAAAATGGAAAAACCCAGCCGGGTGTCATGGTGAGCACCTGTAATCCCAGCAGCTTCCAGAGGCTGAGGCAGCGGGATGCCCATAGCCTGAGTCTGAGGTTACAGTGAGCTATGATGCCATTGTACTCTTCTCAGGACATAGGGTGGGACTTTGTCTCACAAAAAAAAAAACAGGAAAGAAAGAAAAAGAAAAAGAAAGAAAATTATATTAACTGAAATGAAACATTTCCTAAAGGGGCTCAACAGTAGCTTTGAACTGGCAGAAGGAGGAATTACAGAACTCAAAAGTAGATTGATAGAGATTACACAATCTGAAGAGCAGAAAGAAAAAGAATGAAGAAATTAAGAGTCTCAGAGAAATGTGGGATGCTATTAAGCACATCAACACACAGGTAATGGTATTATTAGAATGACAAGAGAGTGATAAAGGAGGAGAAAATGTCTGAAGAAATAATGGCTAAGAATTTCTGAATTTATTGAAAAGCAACAATAAACACATCCAGAAAATAAATAAACCCCAAGTAGGATAAACAGTTAAAGACCTACGAACAGACACATCACTATAAAAATTCTGACAGCCAAAGACAAAGAGAAAATCTTGACAGCAGTAAGACAAAAACAATGTGTCACAAAGGAACCAGTAAAGTTAACAGCTAAATAATCAGAAGAAATATTAGAAGCTACAAGGCAATGAGATAACACGTTCAAAGTTTTCAAAGAAATAAGCTTTCAACCAGGAATTTTGTATCCACAATTCTTTTTTTTTAGACAGAGTCTTGGTAGAGTCTATGTCGCCCTTGGTAGAGTGTCATGACTGCACAGCTCACAGCAACCTCAAATTCTTGGGTTCAAGTGATTCTCTTGCCTCAGCCTCCTGGGTAGCTGGGACTACAGGTGCCCGCCACAACACCCAAATTTTTTTGGTTGGAGTTGTTGTTTAGCAGGTCTGGGCCGGGCTTGAACCTGCCAGCCTCAGTGTATGTGGCCAGTACCCTAATCACTGAGCTATGGATGCGGAGTCTGTATCCACAATTCTATCTTTTAAAAATGAAGGAAAAATAAATACATTCCCAGATAAACAAAAACAGGGAACACTTTTTGCTAGCCTTACAGGCAATACTGAAGGAAGTTCTTCAGGCTGAAAGCAAATTGATCCAGACAGTAGTATGAATCAAAACCAAACAAACAGAGTTGTGCCTATGGCTCAGTGAGTAGGGTGCCGGCCCCATATACCAAGGGTGGTGGGTTGGAACCTGGCCCCGGCCAGGTAAAACAGCAGTGGCAACTGCAACAAAAATAGCCGGGTGTTGTGGTGGGCACCTGTAGTCCCAGCTACTTGGGAGGCTGAGGCAAGAGAATTGCCCTAGCCCAAGAGCTGGAGGTTGCTGTGAGGTGTGACACAACAGCACTCTACTGAGGGCAACAAAGTGAGACTCTGTCTCTAAACAAACAAACAAACAAAAAACGCTAGTAAAGGTACTTGAGTAATTTAAAGAGACAATATAAACATATGTTCTTTTTCCTTTCCTTTAAACTGAAATAAAAAGCAATTGAATAAAATAATATGTATATAATGTATTGTTTGGTCTATAACATATAGAAATGTAATATATAATGCCAAGAATAGCGTGCGTGTGCACGCACACACACACACACACACACACACACAGAAGTGGGAGCAAAGCTGTATTGTGCTAAGGAAATGACTCCATATGTATGGTAACCCAAGTCTACACACCCAAAGAAAAGAATCAGACTGTGGTATATGTACACCATGGAATACTATGCAGCCATTAAGAAGGATGGAGACTTTACATCCTTCATGTTCACATGGATGGAGCTGGAGAATGTTTTTCTGAGCAAAGTATCACGAGAATGGAGGAAAAAGTACCCAATGTACACACCCCTATTATGAAACTAATTTATACCTTTTATACGAAAGCTATAACCAAATAGCCTAAGAATATGGGGAGGGGGGAGGGAGAAGGGAGGGGGTTTGGAGGGATCACTTCTGGGGTTTGTCTTATAGGGGTACAGGTGAATCTTTCTAAGAGTAGAATGTGAACGTTTTAAAGCAATAACTGAGAAAATGACATGAAGGCTGTGTTGACTAGTTTGATGGAAGTATTTCAGATTGCATGTGAAAACCCCACACTGTACCCCAGAAGTGCATTAATGTACATAGTTACCATTCAATAAAAAAAAAAGAATCAGAAATGATAAAGTTAATATAACAAAAGCTATAAACATATTATTTTCCTTTCTTCTCTCAGTTTTCATAAAACACAGATAATTACATAAATTAATAGCAGTAATTAAAACAATATATTTAGGGGTTAGCAACATCAATAGATGTCATACACATAACAATAATATGACAAAAAGGGGGGGAAAGAATAGAGGAAAAATGTTTCTATATCTCATTGGAATTAAGTTAGTATAAACCTAAGGTTGTTTCTGGTAAGTTATATATGATGAGCCCTAATATAATCACTAAAGAAATAACTTTAAAAAGATAGTAAAAATCACTAATGAATGTATTGCATTAGAAAAATAAAATGCGATTGTTTCTTTGATTTTTTTCCCAATAGTTTAAAAACACACATTTTCAGTTTTTCAGTCTTCTTAGTTTATGGACAATGTATTTACTATGTTATGTATCAGGAACTGTTTTCTTTTTTTTTCTTACTTGTTTCAGGTTGAGGGTACAATGAATTAGATTACATTGTTTGTATTTGTTAAGTAAAGCCCCTCTTATAATTGTGTCCCACCCCCAAGAGGTGTGCCATACACCCTAACACTGTGCCCAGTAAGTGGGAGCACACCCACCTCCCACGCTCCTCCCCTCTCCCTGCTCCCTCATTCTCCCACCCCCCCATCTTGAATTTATTTGAGTTTTTCTCCACCCCTTATGTGGGTTTGTATTAGACTTTCTACTGGCTTCATATTGAGTACATTAGATTCTTGCTTCTCCATTCTTGTGATGCTTTATTAAGAAGAATGTGTTCCAACTCTATCTAGGTTAATACAAAAGATGTAAAGTCTCCATCTTTTTAATGGCTGAATAGTATTTCATGGAATACATATACCACAGATTGTTAATCCATTTTTATATTGGTAGGCATTTAAGTTGTTTCCACATTTTGGCAATTGTATTGTGCTGCGATCAACAAACAAGTGCAAATGTCCTTATGATAAAATGACTTTTTTTCTTCTGGGTAGATGCTTAGTAGTGGGATTGTAAGGTCAAATGGGAGATCTAATTTGAGTTGAGGATTCTCCATACTTCTTTCCAAAGAGGCTGTATTAGTTTGCAGTTTCAGTTTCACCAACAGTGTAAAAGTGTTCCTCTTTCTCCACATCCCCATTAGCATCTGCAGTTTGGGGACATTGTGATGTGGGATAATCAATCTTACTGGGCCTAGGGGATATCTCAGGGTGGTTTTGATTTGCATTTCTCTGATGATTAGGGATGATGAGCATTTTTTCATATGTTTGTTAGCCGTTCATCTGTCTTCTTCAGAGAAGGTTCTGTTCCCAGTAATAGATGGGATTGTTAGTTCTTTTTTTGTTCATTGAGTTCTCTATAGATCCTAGTCATCAAGCCTTCATCAGATTCTTAATATGCAAATATTGTTTTCCATTCTGAAGGTTGTCTATTTGCTTTGATTGTTGTGTCTTTGGCAGTGCCAAAGCTTTTAAGTTTATTTAAGTGCCATTTGTTTATTTTTGTTGTTGTTGCAACAGCCACAGAAGTCTTCTTCATAAAATGTTTCCCCAGTCCAACTGATGCAGGACAGGTGGTGCCATGACCTGCCACCTTAGCCCTGGTGGTACTTATGCTGCGGCTGCAGGAGGAAGCAGCTTATTGGAAGGGCTGGACACCTGGGGGAAGACACTAGTGCCTTGCTGTCTCCTCATGTGAATTTCCAGGGCCTGAGAAACCTTGCTGCTGATTGGACAACTGGCTGTAACTGACGAAGACCCGTGCCCTAAAAGTCAACACTGAATTCTGGCAAAACAACCCCCTGTGACTGTATAAACTCTGGAGCAGAGAGCCTGAGGACAGACCTGAAAGAGGGAGCAGGAGAACTTGTTTCCCCCCTGGGTTCTCTCTGCCAGGAGGTTTGGTTTTTGTAGTTGTTGTAATTTTTGTTTATGTGAATAAACCCTGTCTTACCACTGATCCTGTGGGCCATTGATTCATTCTTTGAATTGCTGAGACCAAGAACCTGAAACACCAGTATCAGATTTGGTGAGTCAGCCAGGAGAGAAGACCAAGTTCTGGTATCACAACATCTTCAAGAGTTTTTCTCACACTTTCCTCTAGGATTTTTATTGTTTCATGCCTTGAATTTAAATCTTTTATTCATCTTGTGTCAATTTTTGTAAATGATGAAAGGCGTGGGTCCAGTTTCAGTATTTTACATGTGATTATCCAGTTCTCCCAGCACCATTTGTTGAATAGGGATTCTTTTCCCCAGTGTGTGTTCTTGTTTGGTTTATCAAAGATCAAGTGGCTATAAGATGTTAGTTTCATCTCTTGGTTTTCTATTTGGTTCCAAAAGTCTATGTCTCTATTTTTGTGCTAATACCATGCTGTTTTGATCACTATGGACTTGTAATATAGCCTAAAGTCAGGTAGGGTGATGCCCCTGGCTTTGTTTTTATTACTTAGAATTGCCTTGCCTACACAGGGTTTTTCTGGTTCTGTATGAAACAAAGAACTATTTTTTCCAAATCTTCAAAGTATAATAATAGTATTTTAATGGGGATTGCATTGAATCCGTAGAATGCTTTGGGAGGTAGGTTTTAACAATGTTGATTCTTACCAGCCACAAGCATGGTATGTTCTTTCATTTGTTAATATTTTCTGCTATTTCTTTTCTCAGGGTTTCAATAATTCTCTTTATAGAGGTCCTTCACTTCTTTTGTTAGGTATATTCTCACTTTATTTGAATCTACTATGAAGGGAATTGTGTCTTTGGTTAGTGTCTCAACTTGGCTGCTGTTGGCATATACAAAGGCTACTGATTTGTTGACATTGATTTTGTACTTTGCTATGTTACTGTATTTCTTGGTTACTTCTAGGAGTATTGTGATTGAGTCTTTGGGGTTCTCTATGTATAAGATCATATAATTAGCAAAGGGCAAGAGTTTAACCTTCTCATCTCCCATTTGGATGCCTTTTATATCCTTCTCTTGCCTGATTGCATTGGCTAGAACTTCTAGCACTATGTTGAACAGTAGTGGCAATAGTGGACATCCTTGTCTGGTTCCAGTTCTAAGTGGGAAAGCTTCCAGTTTTTCTCCATTCAGTATGATATTAGCTATAGATTTGTCATAGATGGCTTCAATCAGTTTAAGAAATGTGCCATCTAATTAGAAAAGGATGCTGAGACTCGGTGCCTATAGCTCAGTGGCTGGGGCGCCAGCCACATACACTGGGGCTGGCAGGTTCGAACCCACCCTGGACCTGCCAAACAATGACAACTACAACAAAAAAAATGGCTAGGCATTATGGTGGGCACCTACAGTCCCAGCTACTTAGGAGGCTGAGGCAAGAGAATCACTTAAGCCCAAGAGTTTGAGGTTGCCGTGAGTTGTGATGCCACGGCAGTCTACTGAGGGTGACAAAGTGAGACTCTGTCTCAAAAAAAAAAAAAAAGAAAAAGAAAAGAAAGAAAGAAAAGAAAAGGATGCTGAATTTTATTGAATGCTTTTTCTGCATCTATTGAGAGGATCATATAGTCTTTGTTGTTGCTTCTATTGACAAGGCGAATTACATTTATGGATTTGCATATGTTAAACCAGCCTTGTATCCTGGGATAAAACCTATCTGATTGTGATTATATAATTTTTTAATGTGTAGCTATAATCTATTGGCTAGGAGTTTGTTGAGTATTTTTGCATCATTAGAAAAATTGGTCTGATGTTCTCCTTTTTAATTGGGTCTTTTCCTAGTTTTGGTATTAGAGTTATATTTGCTTCAAAAAACATGTTCAGAAAGATTCCTTCCTTCTCATTTTTTTGGAATAATTTCTGCAGTATGGGTATAAGCTCTTCTGTGAAGGTTTGATAGAATTCTGTTGTGAAGCCCAGGAACTGTCCTAACGTTTCATACTGTTCTTACAACTCTTTTAGTTTAGTATTGTTATCATTTCCATTTTACAGATGAGGAAACTAAGGCATAGAGATAGTAAGTAGCTTACTTCTTTTTTTCAAGGAAAGCATATGATGAAGTATTAATGGAAGTTTCCCACAAATCTGTTGTAAATTCTAATGGGAAGAGAAATTCATGGGCGTAAAAAGAGAACTTTGAAAAATTTTAAATGAGAAGATTAGCCCTAAATCCAAAAGGACTAGGTGAAAGAGTTAGAGATGAAGGGAGAGAGGGCCAGGGAAGGAGTGGACCTGTGGGTTTTTTTTTTTTTTTTTTTTGAGACAGAGCCTCAGGCTGTCACCCTGGGTAGAGTGC
>NW_003852542.1:1835799-1837154 GCF_000181295.1 Otolemur garnettii | reverse complement strand
TGGCAGGTGCCTGTAGTCCCAGCTATTTGGGAGGCTGAGGCAAGAGAATCACCTAAGCCCAAGAGCTGGAGGTTGCTGTGAGCTGTGATGCCACTGCACTCTACCAAGGGCAACAATATGAGAAAAAGAAAGATGCCTGAAAGAGCAGAGTCCCAGCTCTGATGGCTGATGATCAAATGGGCACCCAGTACATCCATCTTTTAGACCAGTGGAACATCCCTAAATCATGATACAACTTTACAAATGGGGACCCCAGCCAGAACTTAAGTTAGATTCTTCCACTAGGTGAGAGACAAAATTTAAAGTGAGTTACAGGAAGTAAATAAGCTTACATTTCTGACATACCTGCATTGATGGACTAAGATTCTCACCTGCTGGCTTGCTAAAGACAATTTTTCAGGAGTGTGAGGGCAAAGAATATAAACATCAGCACAAAAACATCCCTGGCTCACTCACATCACATGCCTACATAGTTCTGGTACTGCGTCTTCCACTTCACATGCTGCCCAGCCCCAAGCCCAGTGACAGGGTTGGTTAAATCACAGGCCATTTAGCTGATGCATGGAGAGCTAGAGATTTCCTATGAATAATCTGGCTCTAAAGACAGGTTACAAAAAAGAACATATAAAAATGGTCAGAATTCACGTCTGTAGTTCAAGTAACAAGTGTTTATTTCTAGAATCATAACATTTGGAGGACCATTTCAGCTATTTTTAAACTAAGTCAAACATGCATGTAAATACTTGAATGTGGATTATTTAAAAAAAAAAAATCACCAGCACACAGGTGTAAGCAAAAGTAATTTTCTTCTTCTCCCTGATCCTCCAATCTCCCTCTCGGGAGTTATCAGTATCTTGGACCTCATTATGGAAATGGTCCAGGCATAGGTAAATGAAAGTTTATAATATTTTTTAAAACAAAATACAAATGTGAGTGATACACACTGATTTACAGCAGCTTTTTCATTGAATAATATGTCCTCACAGTCATTCCCTGCTATTTCCTTTCTTTTTCCCTACGGCAAAGCATCCCATTAGAGTTGTATCATATTTTATTTAATCAGTCCCTTACTCTCATAGTGAACATCTTTATATAGGGTGTGCATAAGGTTTGTGTGCAATTTTAAATTGTACACTATTTTAAATTGTACATGAACTTTAGGGCCACCCTGTATGTCACTAAGTATATGCACAGAGCCTGACAAGATCTGTAGGGTAAAGTCTTGGAAATAGAATTGCAGAGTCAAGAATAAGTGCTTCCTTACATTGATAAATGTTGCCAAATTTCTCTTCCTAGAGTTCTCAGCCTCAGTTTTCTCATCTGTAAAGTAAGTTTTAACAAAAGTACTTACTTCA
>NW_003852542.1:1826811-1835272 GCF_000181295.1 Otolemur garnettii | reverse complement strand
ACCACACATTTTGAGAGCCAGTCCTGACTCAGGCTTGGGAGGAATGGGAATGGAGGGAGGATGGGTAGAGAGAGAGGAAGGCAGGGCAGAGCTGGCAAATGACAGGAGGCTCTTCAAGGCCAGAAGACACTCTCATTTCAGGCAGGTGATTTATTTCTCTCATTGTCCTTTTAAAGTTTTTTGATTAGTGTCGAACAGCATGTGAAATCTATTAAGGGAAGCCAGAGAGACAGCTGTAGCATTAGCTAGCTGCAAAGAAATCTCCCCAGTTTATAGTGAGAGTCTTTGTGAAAGCTTTCAACTTCCCACTAATTTCCTGACAGCCATTATGAAAACAAACAGAGTCAAAGTTGGAAAATCAGAAGAAATAGATGAAACGATTAAGATGAAAAGTTATCTAAGGGAAAAAAGGAATAAAAGGCAAAGGGGAAGGAAAGAATCATGTTTCGAATGCAGGAAACAAATTCAAGACAGAAAAATCAGAAGTTTAATTTATGTGGTGAAATTAATGGCATGGTTTAAGTATAAAATTATTTTTCAGGGAATTTAAAGTAGTGTTAAATATTAACACTAACAAAAAGTACCAAAATGACCTTTAAGAATGAATAAATAAATCCCAAAGCAAATTTAACATGTCAGATAATAAAAGAGACTAAAAGGATAAGAACAGAAATTTGATATATAAATAAAAATAAAGAGGCTAAATAAGATGTGAAGAATTAGAAAAATAAAAATAGACTAAAACAAGTAAAACCAAAAAATCAAAGTTAAAGTAGTGACTGCTAATGTATAGTACGGTTTAAAAAATATTATTAAAGAAGAACAGCCCCCCAAATTAAAAATAAAGTTAGAAAAAAATATTTTTCAAATTGTATACAAAATGAATGTTTAAGAAAAAGCCTTAAAAGCAAAAAAATACGCAAATATTAGAAAGATAAAATAGAAATATGAAAAGATTAAAATGATGAAATAGAAATATGAAAAGATGAAAGATAAAATAGTCTTGTCAGGTGAACAAATAATACATGATTTAAATGAACTCAAAACAACATAAGTCAGAGTAAAAAACACCAAAGTACAAAGGCAAAAATATTTCAAACTGAATCCTTAACAAGGACAACACACACATGAGAAGTAGTTAAGGGTGAGAGTTTTTAAGAAAGAATTTGGGGTTAAAGTGGCCTCAACAGGAAGGTGAAAGGAGATCCCAGGTAAGGGCAGAGAGGCCGAGAAAAGGAACAGGACTCCAGCCGCCGTCCCCGCCCCAGACCCCAGCGGGAGCCCCTGGCCGGCAGCTCCAAGGGAGGAAGCCGACTGCAACAGTAAGCAGCTGACAGCCCAAATCTGTCAAACCCACTGGCCCTGCCAGGGGCCTCCCTCACCGCGTCGCAGCTGCGCCAGTCAATCGGCTGTGGAAGAGACTGGCGCCTTTACAGGAGAGGAACAGACAGCCCAGGACCAGTAAATGCAGGCACCAGATAGACTAATTCACCCTTCTTATACCTGCTCTTTGGGCACATTTTCTAACGTTTCTATGTCTTGTTTCTTGTCAGAAAAGTAGGAGTTAAATCTGGTTTAGAAGGCTACTGGGAAGATTCTGCAAGATAAAGCTTACAAATTATGTTATGAACCATCAACAAATGGCAGCCTTTGTCTGTAACTGGCTAGGAGGAAAAAGCCATTTTTTTTCATCACAGCTACACAGGATTAAAAAAGATAAAACATTTGTAATATGTTAGGATTGTCTTGAGGGAAAACCAGAAAAGGTTGGTTCACCTGAGCCATTACTATTATTATTTGGTTAAAACAATGTAAATTTATTATCTTATAGTTTGGAGTTCAGAAGTCCTAAAATCAAGGTGGGATTTTTTTTAACAGAGCTGTGCTCCTTGTGGACACTCTAGGGGAGAAGATATTTCTTTATCTCTTCTAATTTCTGGAAGCCACCTACATTCCTTAACTCTTGGAGCCTTCTGCCCCCATCTTTAAAGCCAGCAGCCCAGTATCTTGAAACCTCCCTCTCCCTCCTTGCTATCCTCCCTATTCCCATTATATGAATTTTTTTTTTTTTTTAAATGCAGAGTCCTGCTCTGTTGCCCAGGCTGAAGTGCAGTGGTGCAATCATAGCTCACTGTGACCTCCAACTTCTGGGCTCAAGTGATCCTCCTGCCTCAGCCTCCTGAATAGTTAGGACTACAGGCACGTGTCACCATGCCTGGCTAGTTTTTTTATTTTTTTTTTTATAGAGACAGGGTCTTGCTACATTGCTTTAAGCTGGTCTTGAACTCCTGGCCTCAAGTGGTCCTCCCACCTCTCAAAGTGCGGGGATACAGGTGTGAGCCACTGTGCTTGTCCTGAATCTATCTTTCTGAATCCAAATAAGGACCCTTATAAGTATATAGAGCCCATCTGGATAATCCAGGGTAATAATGTTCCCATCTCAAAATTTTTAATCATATCTGCAAAGTCCTCGTGCATGTAAGGCAACATTCACAGATTCTAGAGATTGGGGCATGGACATCTTAGGGTGCCATTACTCTTTCTACCACTTCCCATATCAGAATTAGCCTAATGCCCATCCTAATGTATTAGTTGTAAAGCCCTAATATTTAATAGGGGCAACTTTTTCAAATCTGCCTCAGAAGATGAGCATGCAAACCTCTGTAGTTGCCCCAGGTCTTTGACCTATACAAAAGGCACCCTGCACTTAGTCTAGTGGCAACCTGAACCTTTTTCAAAAAGTGCCAGTTGAAGAAGGACTGGACACCCAGTGGGTTTGTGATGAAAGCTGAGGGGGCAAGGTCCCCTGGGCATGCTATGCCCTAACTGTCCAGGAATCTACAAGGAAGATAAAACAGGAAGAAAAATTTGTTTGAAGGAGAAAGAAAACTCATCTGGTCCTATACTTTCTCAGCTTCACTTAAATAGATTCTTTGTGTGTGTGTGTGGGGGGGTGATATTCATATAACATGAAATTCACTTCAATCATTTTAAAGGGCACAATTTGGTACTATAAGGGTATTCATGAGGCTAGGCAACCACCACTGCTATTTAGAGTTCCAGAACATTTTTATCACCCCAAAAGGAAACCCAATACCCATTAAGCATTTATTCCCCACTCCTTCCAACACAAGCAACCATTTCTCCTTTCTGTCTCTTTGGAATGTCATGTCTGAATATTTCACATAAATGGTATCATATAATATGTGTCTTTTTGTGTCTGGCTTCTTTCACTCAGAGTAATATTTTCAAGGTCCACCCATGTTGTAGCAGGTATCAATATTTCATTAGTTTTTGAGGTCTAATAACATCCCATTGTATAGACCTACTCATTACCCATTAATCAGTTGATGGACACTTGGTTTCTACCTTTTGGCTATTGTGAAGAGTGCTACAATAAAAATTTTTGTAAAGTTTTTTTGTTTTGTTTTGAGTACCAGTTTTCATTTCTTTTGAGCATATAACTCGAAGTAGAATTGCTGGGCCATGTGACAAACCTATGTTTAATAGGCCATCTTTTTAAAAACACAACATAAAACAAGTGAATTCAACAAAAATCATTATTATATTCTAATAGTAAGAAAGAGCTCCCAAGCCACCAGGAGAAAGGAAAGAGAAAAAAAGTAGAGGAAAAAACGTGCATTAGTTAAGATACAGATTTTATTACTATAAAAGAAACCACGGCAATGATAGACAAACAAAATAAGAGTTTATTTACCAGTTAGGTAAGAGTCATGAGGTGGGGGCCCAACCCCCCTTTGGCTTCAACATGCAGCTTGCAAAACAGCTCCTCCAGTCCCTGCCATCACATCCACACAGAGGGTAACCATCTCCTCAGTTTGCCTGAGATTTTCCTGGTTTTACTGCAGAAAATCCAATGCAGGAGCTGGCACAGATGGAGTCACTCCAGCCTATACACTCTAGCCAACAGGAGGGGAAATAGAAAAGTGAAGTGGGTGTCCTGCCTTCTCTTTAAAGGCAAGACCCAGAGGTGCACCCACTGTTCTGCTCATATCCAATTAGCCAATGCTCAGTCATATGGACACATCTAGTTCTACGGAAGGTTCAGAAACGTTACCTGGAGCTGGGCAGTTATGGGCCCAGCTAAAACTAGGGGGTTTGTTACTAAAAGAAGGGGAGAATGACAATACAAAGACAACAAGCTGTCCAAGACAGTACCAGGACAGGATACAAGTAGAAAGAGGCATATGAAGGGAAAAAGGGCAGCATGTCACATGGTGTGTCATTGATTTGCAAGTTTGGTGTTAAAAGGTTTTTTTCCTCATTGGATACTTTTCACCAATTGATAGTAGTATCATGCTGGAAAGTGAAAACTAAAATTGTTTTCCTCCCTTCTCCCTCTTTCCCTCCCTCCTTCCCTTCCTTCCCTTCTTCATTCCTTCTTCCTTTTCAATAAGGCACATCACTTTGTCAGTCAGGATCCTAGTGGTAATACCATGCTCAAGTGATAATGGAGGCCAGCAGAGTGAAGGAACTATTTAGAGGGTAAGGGAAACCACAGCGATGGTGCCTACTGCAAGGATAGCCATACTGTGGAGCCATTACAGTCCTTGTTTGAAGGGGCAAGAGGAAAGAAGGGTTATGGGGAAATAAAGTTAACAAAGGGCCTAGCAGGGAAAGAAGAGTCAGGGAATAAACAAACACACTTCTTTCTTCCTAACCTCTAATCTCCTACCTAATATGAGGCTCAGCCTCCTGTTACAGAGAAAGGAGAAAGGCAAATCTAAAGGGGAACATATAAAATAGCTAGAAAAATCAACTTTTATTAAAACAGCTCAACTGTATGGTTACTAAGTATGACTTAAAATGGATTAACAAATATTAAGTGTAAGTAGTTACTATCTATTACATTAGCCTTAATATTATTGATTGTAATTTCATCAAATCCTGGTTTCATATAGATTTGCAATTCTTATTGGCACTCACCTTGAATCTGGTTCTGAGGCTGGATCTAGGACTCCTGCTTACCTGCCAGACTTTGTAGGTTTCTGTCACTGTTTTCAGTAGAGTATTTTACCATATTGTGAAAAGTATTTTGTTTGCCCCTATAATCAGCCCCTTGACATAGCTTATTAAATAGAAATGCACTCCCACTTCTAATAAAAACTAACAAATGAACAAAACCAAAACAAACCATCTCTTTAAACATTAATATTTATCTAGGGCTTCCAGTGAAATGTTTTAAAATAAATAGGTTCCAAGCTCCAAGTAGGTTATTGATCTTAAAAATTGTAACTTTCTTTTTAAAGAAGGCATATAAATCATCAGGATAAGTATTAATTCCATAAGTAATCAATTTGCAAAAGATATGAATAAATAATATTTAGGAAAAAGGTAAGAAATAGTCAGCCTTACTAGTAAGCTAAGAAAAGCAATTTAAAACAACCAGATTCAAATTCATTTGCTAAAATATTTAGGGAGAATAAGAGCATTAAGTTAGTATTTTAAAATATTATACAGGATGAAAGAACAGAAAGCACATACTTCTTGAAGGTCATGCTATGTGATAGATACCATAATTGCCACCATCAAGTTCAAATGCTCATGGATATAGACATTGAGGTGAACCACAGAAGTAAGCATAGCAATTTAAGGAATGCTACTTATGAAGAGTATCTGTGAGTAAGGCTGCTATGTGAAAATGGAGTGATATGTTGGCATGGACTGTGTTGTGCCCGTTATCACTCACACTTCACATCCAATCCATTGGCAAAGTCTTCAAAATACATTTATAATTAGGCTAGTTCCCCACCACTACCTCCACTTTACCAACACCCCCCACCTGAGCCAACATCCTCCTAACTGGACCCCTAACTTCTGTTCTTGCCCATGGAGGATCCTGCTTAAATATATGTCAGATCATATGTTTCTTCGTCTGAAAACCTTCTAGGGGTTTCCCATTTCACTCAGACTAAAATACAAAGTGCTTATAGTGCCAGTAAAGACCAACACTGACCTACTGACCTTCTGTTCCCCTTTACTCATGCTTTTGTAGCCACTCTGGCATCCGTGGGAAGTGCCAAGTACACTTCTGCCTTAGGTTACTGGCTGGTCCCTCTGCTCTTTCTCTAGTTACCCATATGGCCTATTCCCTCCCATCCTTAGGTCTTTGCTCATAATAGAACAATTTATTTTTTCGAATCTCCCTATAAGCATGTAAGCTCCAGGAGGGCAAGAAGTGTTTTTCTGTTTTGTTAATTACTGTATCCCTAGTGCCTAGAAATAGGCACTGGCACATATTAAGTACTCAATAAATATTTGTTCAATATTGAAAGAATCCTCCACTGTAGCTGAGAAATATAAAATTAACCCAGACCAACTCACATCTGCACTAAACCAGACTAAACTATCTTCTATCTCATTGCTATCCACCCCATGGCTCAAGCCAGAAAATTTGGAATCGTCCTAAATCCCCCCCCCTCGCTTTGTCCCTCTCTAAGCATCACCCAGTCCTGTCGATTATTCTCCACTATTTTCTAAACTCTCCCATTTCCCTCCATCTCCATTACCACCAGCTTGGATTAAGCTATTGTCATCTCACCTTCTCAATTTAAAAAAGTCTTCTGATTCATCTCCATGTTGCTCTCACCTCCTGCAATTTATAATTCATGGTGTAATTGATAAAGAGATATTTCAGACTCGAATCTACATAGAGTTGCTTAAACCTCTTTAATGGTTGTCCTTTACCTTTAGCACAAGGTTCAAATTCCTTGACATGGCTTAAAAAATCCTTTTCATCTGGGCCTTTGCATATGCTACTCCCTTGGGACAAAACTCTCTGTATCCCCTCCTCCACTGGCTAAGAAATTTGGTGTCACTCCTTCGACAAAGCTGGAGCTCCAACATAGCCCTGTACTTCCCCATCCTCCCTGCTAAAAGAAAAGTTCTGATATCACAGGGCCAGGACCAGAGTGAAGCAAATGAGGTGAATGAAACACTTCCCTTAAACACAAAATAATGGGGCCCAAAACACTGAATAATCATGACAAATAATATTTTGATGTAATATTTAAAAATTCAAAGTTTATATAAAAAGTCCACATCAAGGAAATTATCAAAATTTTAAATAAAGATAAAAGTGGCATTACTGATCTTTCCTTCTGCCTCAGACTTGTTAGCACAGTGCTTATTAACTCTGTCTCTTTCTGTACCTCAGCAAATGCCTCACTAGTCTCACCTGAGTTTTGGCCCTGACCTGCTCTTGGGTCAATGTATATGATAAACTGATTCAACAAATAAACACAAAGTGAAGTCTCATTCAATTACTGACTAGATTATCCCAGTCACCAATATGAACTGTTTGACAGAGAAGAGATCAGTCCTTTTCTGAGCATAAATATTTAGTTCAAGCTCTTGTGTTATTTGGCATATGTCTATAAGTTCAAAATAGGTCTCAATCCCTAAGGATCTGAGAATATCAAGATGCTGTCAGACCCATAATCCTGATCTAGAATGTCAGTAAGATTGGTGACTAGAAGTCCCCAATGCTCATCTCTTCAAACAAGAACCAAAACAATAAATAAATAACTGCACTTCATGGAGAGTGTCTAATGGAGAACACTGGAATTCAGCAAGGACAAAAACTCCTTGGAACATAGAAACTTGTGATGGTGGCATAGAGACAAAAGTGAAACACCCAGCCAGGATTGGCTAAGGAGGAAGAGAGACTCACTATTGTGGGGAAAAGGTAAACTGGAGATCCCCACCAATCCCTACTACCAACACAGATGCCCGCAATCCTAGCTGCAGGAGAGTCCCACAGTCCTCACAGCAAAAGAAAAGAAATAACCAAAATTAGACAGAATTAAATGAAATTGAAAACAAAAGAATCATTTGAAAGATCAACAAAATAAAAATTTGGTTCTTTGAAAAGATTAATAAAATTGATAAAGCTTTGGATAGATAACTAGAAACAGAAAAAAAAACACCTTTAATAACTTCGATCAGAAATGATCAAGGGGAAATAAAAATAGATGCCACAGAAATACAAAAAAAAATCCTCAATGATTCTATAAAAAACTCTATACTTGGGTGGCACCTGTGGCTCAGTGGGTAGGGTGCCAGCCCCATATACCGAGGGTGGAGGGTTCGAACCTGGCGCCAGCCAAACTGCAACAAAAAAATAGCCAGGTGTTGGTGGCGGGCACCTGTAATCCCAGCTACTCGGGAGGCTGAGGCAAGAGAATTGCCTAAACCCAGGAGTTGGAGGTTGCTGTGAGCTATGACACCACATCACTCTACCGAGGGTGATAAAAAAAATTTTTAACAAGCAAAAAAAAAAAAAAAACTTCCTTGTATACCTTGTTCAATGGAGAGTTTTAATGTTTTTCATTTATCATTATAAAATGAGGGGCAGTTGTATAACTTTTCTACATAGCTGTTACATGTAGGACAATCTGTCTTTAAGGAGGTATAAATTACTTTAAAAAAGTGAATCCTG
>NW_003852542.1:1821596-1826791 GCF_000181295.1 Otolemur garnettii | reverse complement strand
TCTATTCTCCTAAATATGAAAATGTGGAGGAAGTGGACCAATACTTGGTCCACTTGGCACACCACCTTCCTAGACTCACCCAGAAAGAGTTAGAAATTTTGAATAGACCTATATCAAGCAGTGAAATAGCATCAACCATACAAATTCTACCCAAAAAGAAAAGCCTAGGACCAGATAGTTTCACATCAGAATTCTAACAAACCTTCAAAGAGGAATTAGTACCTATATTATGTAACCTATTCCAAAACATAGAAAAGGAAGGAATCCTCCCCAACATATTCTATGAAACAAATATCACCCTGATCCCCAAACTAGGAAAGAACCCAGCAAAGAAAGAAAACTATAGACCAGTACCATTAACAAATATCAATACAAAAATATTCAATAATATCCTAGCAAACACCAGTAAGATTAACCCATATCACGAAATCCCAAAACTACAGATGTTGGCGTGGATGTGGAGAGAAGGGAATGCTTCTATACTGCTGGTGGGAATGCAAGCTAATATGACATTTTTGGAAAGAAGTTTGGAGAATACTCAAGGAACTAATAGTAGACCTACTGTTTGGTCCTGCAATTCCTCTACTAGGTATATACCCAGATGATCAAAAATTATTTTACAACAACACATTTCCACCAGAATGTTTATTGCAGCCCAATTCATCATAGCCAAAACATGGAAACAGGCCAGTGCCCATTGACCCATGAATGGACTAACAAATTGTGGTATATGTAGACCATGGAATTCTATGCAGCCATAAAAAAAGATGGGGATTTCACATCTTTTATGTTTACTTGGATAGAGCTGGAACATATTCTTCTTAGTAAAGTATCTCAAGAATGGAAAGAAAAGTACCCAATGTACTGAATACTACTATGAAATCAATATATAATCAACTACACACTCATATGAATGGCAAAACACAACTATAGTCCAGAAAGTAGAAGGGAAGAGAAGACAGAGGGGATGGGAGGGGGGATATAGGAGGAGGGAGAGTATTTGGGGGGACCTCACCTAATATGCATGATGTAATTGTACATTTCAAAACTATTAAGAAATGAGTATAATTGTGATGGATGTGTTACTTAGTTCAATGTAAGCATTTCACATTGTATATCAAAGCAGTACTCTGTACCCCATAAATGCGTCAATGTACAAAGTTACGATTTAATAAAAAATAATAAAAAATTGAAACAAACAAACAAACAAAAGATTCTAGCAAACAGAATTCAAAGACACATCAAAAAAGTTATACACCATGATCAAGTTGGTTTTATCCTAGGGTTACAAGGTTTGTCCAACATACATAAATCTATAAATATAATACACCACAAAAATAAAATCAAAACCAAAGACCATATGATTCTCTCAATTGATGAAGAAAAGGCTTTTGATAATATCCAACATCCTTTTATGATTAGAACACTTAAAAAAATTGGCTTAAGGGCAGCATCTGTGGCTCAAAGAAGTAGAGTGCCCGCCCCATATGCCGGAGGTGGTGGGTTCAAACCCAGCCCTGGCCAAAAACTGCAAAAGGCTTAGATGGGACATTTCATAAACTTATAGAGGCCCTGTACAGCAAAACCACAGCCAATATCATATCGAATGGAGTACAATTGAAAGCATTTCCACTCAGATCTGGAACTAGAGAAGGAAGCCCATTGTCACCACTGCTATGCCACATAGTACTGGAAGTCCTAACCATCTCAATCAGGCAAGAGAAAGAGATCAAAGGCATTCAAATGGGGACAGAGGAGGTCAAACTCTTGCTCTGTGTGGATGACATGATCTTATACCAGGAGAACCCCAGGGACTCACCTACAAAGCTCTTAGAAATGATGAAGGAATATATAGCAGCATCTTCGGATATAAAATCAATACCCACAAATCAGCAGACTTTGTATATGCCAACAATAGTGAAGCTGGGAATAAAATAAAAAACTCTATTCCTTTTACAAGAAGGAAAGAAAGATGAAATACCTGGGAATATATCTAATAAAGAAAGTGAAAGATCTCTATAAGGAGAACTATGAAACCCTGAGAAAAGAAATAGCAAAGGATGTTAACAAATGAAGGAATATATCATACTCATGGTTAGGAAGAATCCACATTATTAAAATGTCCTTACTACCCAAAGCAATCTACTGATTTAATGCAATCCCCACCAAAGCACCAATGTCATACTTCAAAGAACTTGAAAAAATAGTACTTCATTTTATATGGAATCAGAAAAAACCCAAGTAGCCAATACAATTCTTAGAAATAAAAACAAATCTGGCGGCACCATGTTACCAGGCTTCAGGTTATACTACAAATCTATAGTGATCAAAACAGTATGGTACTGGCCCAAAAATAGAGATGTGGATCTATGGAACAGTATAGAGAATCTAGAGATGAACCGAGCCACATATCATCATTTGATCTTTGATAAACCTAACAAAAACATGCACTGGGGAAAAGAATCCAACTTAACAAATGGTGCTGGGAGAACTGGTTAGTCACATATAGAAGACTGAAACTGGACCCACACCTCTCACTACTAATAAAAATTGATTTTTGCTGGATAAAAGATTTAAATTTGGGCTGAGCACAGTGGCTCATACCTATAACCCTAGCACTCTGGGAGGCTGAAGCATGCGGATTGCTTGAGCTCAGGAATTTGAGACCAGCCTAAACAAGAGTGAGCCCCCATCTCTAAATATAGCTGGGCATGGTGGTGGGCACTTGTAGTCCTAGCTACTTGGGAAGCTGAGACAAGAAGATTGTTGTGCCCAAGAGGTTGAGGTTGCTACGAGCTATGATGCTACAGCATTCAACCCAGGGTAACAAAGTGAGACTGTGCCTCAAAAACAAAAAACAAAAAAACAAGATTTAAATTTAAGACATGAAACTATAAAAGTACTAGAAGAGAGTACAGGGAAAACACTTCAAGATATTGGCCTGGGAAAATATTTTATGAGGAAGACAACCCTGGCAATTGCAGCAACACCAAAAATAAATAACTTGGATTTGATTAAACTAAAAAGCTTCCGCACAGCTAAGGGCTCTACAACCAAAACAAACAGCCTTCAGAATGGGAGAACATTTTTGCATGTTATGATTCTGATAAAGGTCTAATAACTATCATCTACAAAGAACTCAAACTCAAATTAATCAATAAGAAAAGAGCAAACAACCCCATCTCTTTGTGGGCAAGAGACTTGAACAGAAACTTCTCTGAAGATGACAGACAAATGGCCAGAAAACACATGAAAAATGCTCATCATCTTTAATCATTAGAGAAATGCAAATCAAAACCACTTTAAGATATCACCTAACTCTAGTAAGATTAGCTCACAACACAAAGTCCCAAACTGCAGATGCTGGCATTTTGTGGAGAGAAGGTAGCAATTCTACACTGCTAGTGGGATTGCAAACTAATACAACCTTTATAGAAAGAAGTATGGAGAATCTTCAAAGAACTAAAAGTTGGCATTCTATTTGATCCCACAATTTCATTACTAGATATCTATCCAGAAGAATAAAAATCACTTTACCACAAAAACATTTGTGCCAGAATGTTTATTGCAGCCTAGTTCATAATTGCCAACTCATGGAAGCAACTCAAATATTCATCAATCCATGAATGTATTAACAAACTGTGGTATATGTATACCATGGAATACTATTCAGTCATAAAAAGATGGAGACTTTACATCTTTTATGTTTACCTGGATGGAGTTGGAACACATTCTTCTTAGTAAAGCATCTCAAGAATGGAAAAAAAATGTATCCAATGTTTTATGGGTTCAATACTATTATGAAACCTATATATAAATACACACTCATATAAATGATAAAACACAAATATAGTCTGGCAAGGGTGAGGGTGAGGGCAATTGGTGGGAGGAGGGAGGGTACTTGGTGGGATCTCACTAAATGTGCACAATGCAAGGGTATATTTCAAAATAACTAAGACATTTTAAATGTCTTATCACAAAAAATAAGTGAGGTGATGGTTATGTTAATCAGTTTGATTTAAGCATTCCACATTGTATATCAAATCATTACCACATTGTACCCCCAAAATGTACATAGTTATGATTTTAATTAAAAATTAATAAAAATAATATTTTTTTAAAAAACAGACATAAATTGTGGATCTGAATAATTCAATGAATGAAATGAAAATATAAATGAGAGACTCAGTGAAGATTAGGTCAAGCAAAAGAAAGAATTTCTGAGTCAAAGACGGGTCTTTGAAATAGCTCTGTAAGATAAAAAACAAAAAAGAAGAGAAAAGAAAAGAAAGAAGGGGTGGAAAAGAAATCCCACATGATTCTACAAGACTTATGCAACACCAATAAATGAACAAATATTTACCTTATTTGAGTTTCAAAAGGAGAAGAGACTAGAAAAGGCATAGAAAACCTATTTCATGAAATAATACCTGAAACTTCCCAAGTCTTGGGAGAAATATGAATCTCCAGATCAAGGAAACTAAAATGTCCCCAGGTAGAAAGGGTTCTTTCTGGACCACATTATAGTCAGATTATCAAAAGTGAAAGACAAAGAGATAATTCCAAAAACAGCAAAGACAAAGAGATAATTCTAAAAACATGTCATGTCACATAAAAGGGAATCCTCATTAGACAAACAGTGGGTTTCTCAGTAGAAACCTTATAGGCCAGGAGAGAATGGGATTATATTTTGAAGGTGCCGAAAGGAAGAAAGAAAACAGCCAACAAAGAATATTGTACCCAGCGAAGCTTTCAGAAATGAAGAAGAAATAGTCTTTCCCAGGCAAGCAAAATCTGAAGGAATTCATCACCAGTAGACTAGCCTTATATGAAAGGCTTAATGAAATCCTACATGTTGAAGCAAGAGAATAACTACCATCATAACACATGAAAGTATAAAACTCACTGGTAGAGCAGATACAAACTGATAAAGAGAATAAAATCAAATTTTATCACTACAGAAGACTTCCAAACTGCAAAACAACCATAAAAGAGGAAGAAACAGCACATATATAAAACAACCAGAAAACAATAAATTGCATGACAAGAGTACCCCTTCACTTACTAATAACCTTGAATATAAATGGATTAAATTCTTCACTTAAAAAAATACAGACTTGGGCAGTGCCTGTGGCTCAAAGGAGTAGGGCGCCGGCCCCATATGCCAGAGGTGGTGGGTTCAAACCCAGCAAAAA